>NC_057813.1:425647011-425656544 GCF_018294505.1 Triticum aestivum | reverse complement strand
GCGCGCTACTCCACCGGCTACTGTTCAACCACCACTCCACGGGCACCCCTCCACCGTCTACTATTCATCCAGCCCTCCACACCACCGAGTCCTGTTCAACCATCCCTCCACGGGCACCCCTCCACCGTCTACTATTCATCTAGCCCTCCACACCACGGGGTCCTGTTCAACCACCCCTCCACGGCCACCACTCCACCATCTACTGTTCATCCAGCCCTCCACACCACGGGTTCTTGTTCATCCAGAGGCAATGCCTCCGCTCACTGTTCATCCAAACCCCCCCGCAACGCTCACTGTTCATCCCAGAGGCAGCATCGATCGACTTCAGTTAGCAGCAGTAGTGAAGGAATCGCTCCATCGGGTTCGGTTAACAGCCATCGATCGATCGCTCGGGTTCAGTAGCGCGTAGCCTGCAGTGCAATCGCTCGGGTTCAGTTAGAGCTCAATGCCTTGCTCGGGTTCAGTTAGAGACAATGCCTCGCACACATGCACGTACGTACGAGAGAAACGCGCATCGCTCTCCCACCGTAACCGGCAACTCCCTGAAATTTTCCTCCCCCTTGCTTCTACCATGGTTTTTCCCGTCATGGATGGCCCAAAGAATGTCATGCAGCTGCGTCTCCGGCCCGCCCAGGACGAAAAGCCCATTTTCTGTCATGATTTTTTGTCATAGAAGTAGGAGCCCACCACATCTATGATGATACCGGGTTTTGTCACAATTATCGTCATCGAAGTGTCATATGTATGACATAATTTTTTTTTCATTCGGCCCAAAATGTCACAGATGTGTCTTTTTTTGGTAGTGACAAGGAAGAACAGGGTCTCGTCGGTGGGCTTAGTCGCAGTGGTGCGGATGGACCACAACACAGACTGAAGCTCACCGAGATAACCCCTGCCGCATGCTTTGATTTTCTTCTTGAAGCTCCTCGCCCTGAGGCCCCTCAGGACCTCCCCGTTGGCGTGTTCGGCTTGGTCGTTACTTCATGGGTGCGCCACCGAAGTGTAGCATATCTACGTTCCAAGGTTAGCACAATATGTTTTGAAGAGGTTGCTTGTGAACTAAGAGCCATTGTCAGTGATGATATGGTTGGGGACCCAAAGCGGCTCACGAGTGTGGCACCCCGGCTCAGAGCAATCAGTTTACCTTGCATTGCTAGCCCAGCGATCAAGTCTTCTGGAAACACACAATATCTTGGTACAGAAAACAACCGCTTTATTGATACTAGCATAACATAGTTTGATGTTACATCAAGTAGTGAGGCCAAGCAGCACACGGTGCGGCTGAACAATATGTACATTATTTAGTTGAACATACAGAGGGCCTCGACCACAGCAACTACACGACAGTGGAACAGTGACGAAGCAGGACTCCATAGCACAGGGACACCGATGTGGACACGATCTAGACACGGGCAGCACTTCAATCCAGTGAGACTTTCCTAAAATCTGGCTTGACACGCCAGGTCAGTACATTGAATGTACTTGCAAGGTCACAACAAGCATAAACATAATGGCAAACAATATCATGATATTTAATCAAATTAAATGCAATGCAAAATCATACTACTTATGTAGTGAAAACAACTCGTGCACCAAGTCCCTGGGACTTTCTTACCGAACGGGTTACCTTGTAACCAAACAGTGATCCTACTCAGGTCACAAACTAAACCAACACTTTGGTTTCCACAATCATCATAATTCTCATCCATCATCTCTCGAACAGTGCCAAGTAACTTTAATTAGTGTGCATGATTACTTATAAATGTTGATCCATGGTGTGACCTACTCACGAATTGTGTCCGTAACCGAGGACGCGGCTATCGATAGATTAAATAACACTCTACAGGGGTAGCACCTTGTTCCCACACCATGGAATCCATGGCCTCACACTCCCATTCAGGTGGACCAACGACATTCCGATGAAACCCTCCCATTGCCATGACACTCTCCAGCCACTCTGACTCACTCCCACTGGGCTAAGTCCTGGGTGGCCCCATGCCTACCAAAGGCATCAACGGCCACCATCGTGGCAAAACATAAACGGTCCCAAACGGGGACAAGGGTACCATAACAACAAACGGGCACACAAGGTTATGTCTGCTTACCGGGCCAGGGTACCGCACACCCATAACCTTCCCTCATTGGAGGTACCGACCAGAGGCATGACAACGGACCGAATAAAGGCCTTCCCATAAAGGCAAATGTGGTTACACTGGGTAAAACTCGATTCAGTGGCACCATGACTCGATCAATGGTATGTTCAAGTTGAAGTATTATCAGGCTTAACTTGAAACACAAATAATAGGTGTCATGATATGCCATGAATATGCAACCATTGAACATGCACTAGGAGTAAACAGATCAACATCATCAAGTCTTCTACTAGCACTAGTCATCATTAAACCATACTTATTCTATTTCAATGGTTCTGAATGCTCGTCATGTTTAGTCATGATACTAACTTACTAACATCAACTTCTTGCTTAAGAAAATAATACCGATGCTAGTCATATCATAACCATGTCATTATGACATCATCAAAAATTACTTCTACTGACTCATACTAACTTAGATATTATCACACTACTGGAAGCTAAGCATTGCAAGCAAAACAAGTAATCTAGCAAAATCAATATTTCATTTAAATAATTTAAATGCATGAAATAACTCCTATTCAAGTTGGAAAAATCACAAATATTGAAATGACACCATGTAAATGCTGGTGTGGCTTTCCTTAGTGCAGAGGAGGTTCACACTGCTCCTGGTGATCCTCAGGACAAGCTTCTTCCTCTGAAAATATTTAGAAACAGAGAAAGAAAATATCAGGAATCACTCTAAAAATCACCAGAAATTCTAGATAACAGAGAAAAATCTACACTTTGGCGTGCTGCTAGAACTTTTCAAAATAAACACAGTGCAAAAAGAATCAATTCATTTGGACTTATGGTTTAAAAGTTATGGCTGGTCAAAGTTTCTGGTCAAAATTTGAATTGAATTTAAATAAACAGAAGACCCAGGGGGGTGACGTCGAAGACTTATTTCAGCGGGGCGCCTTCACTTATACCGCTTTGGGCACGGCCGTGTGGTTGACAGTTGGCCCCCACGGTCAGGTGTGGAGAGAGAGAGAAACAGGGAGGTGGCGGCGCTTCGCCGGAGCTCACGCCGGCGAGGAGGGGTCCATGGCTGATTCTAGAGGGATAGAAAGAGAGAGGGGGTCAAGGAGCACTTGCCTGTACCTGTGACTCGATGAGAGACGGCCGGAGCAGCTCAGAATCAAGCTCCCAAGCGGTGGTTGCGGACGGGTCTTGCCGGAGTTGAAGAATATGATGGAGAGAGGCGATTCCAGGGGCTCCAACCGGGTCAGTTGGCACTAGTGAAGCACCACAGAGGCGCCGGAGAAGTTGCACGAGCTCGAGAGGTGCTGGATGGGTGGAGACGAACAGAGGGGATCGCCGGCGAGCTCGAGCTCGAGGACGGCGGCTAGAGGCCTGCCAGGCCGGCTGCGTGTTAGGACCGGATTTTCGGGATATTAATTTCCCAGAAAATGTTCCTTGTGCTCACTAGCCCCAGGATTACTGTTAGCTGATGAGGCACCAACTTGATACAGAAATTCCAAGCATAATACAAAATATGTAGTACAAGACCATTCTGGCCTATGAGTACAACAAATGGTTTCTAAAGGCTGATGGCGGAAGCAGTTTGTGGTCTTTCAGCATCTATGGGACTCCATTTCCCACAGGAACAGCTGACCTGGATAACTCCTATCTTCGCGAGGCTGCTAACACCATTGCTTAGGTTCCGGGGCTGTCATCGCAACACTCCTCTTGAAGCAAGAAATCTGGCCAAGACAATAGCCAGGGACAAGCCAGTGAGTACTTTGAATGTACTCGCAAACATTATGAACACAAGTATAATATAACAAATGGTAATCATGCTCTGAAATATTCTATGATCACAACGTCAGTCACGAAATAAAAATCCATGATGCACGCAAGCAGGTTATTCATATAAAACATGAATATGCAATCAGAGAGTAGAAATAGAATGCACCGATCGGGTGTCTGAAGCGACGCCTCGCAAGGACAATAACATAAAGCATGCCTCAGTCGGGCATCTGAGCGACACCACATAAAGGGCTTATAAGTGAAATAAGTAACAAACATGCCACAGTCGGGCATCTGCGCGACACCACATAAAGGGCTTATAAAGTAAATAAATGTCCAACATGCCATAGTCGGGCGTCTGTGCGACACCACATAAAGGGCTTATAAAGTAAATAATTAACAAACATGCCACAGTCGAGCCTCTGTGCAACACCACATAAAGGGCTTATAAAGTAAATAAATAACAAACATGCCACAGTCGGGCGTCTGTGCGACACCACATAAAGGGCTTATAAGGTAAATAATCACAGTGAACATCCAGGAGGTAGAACCGTCCAAAAGATACTCGATAATTCAACTAATATAAATGATTAGTCCATAATAACAATAATCATAATCATCATGAGTCACAAGTCATGATCCATGTTCTGGTTTAGCAATTTTTCCTCCGAAGACCGACACTAAGACCGACACTTGACCCATCCCAGACTGTAGTCCTTTTCCATGGACACGGCTATTCGAATAGATATAACCTCTGCAGAGGGTGTACTCTTTACCCACGAGTAACGGATTCCTTTAGTCCATTGGGACTAATTCCATTACGGTCTTTTAATTGAAAACACACCTGACCCGCACACACCAGCTTAGCTTACCGGTGTCTGGAATCACCCATGACACCTGTCAAGCAAAATTCTAAGTGGGGAGGCTACAACCTCGATTAGCATGGTATCAAATTTATACCCGCGCTACTAAGGGGTGCCCTCATCTCGGTCCCAACTAGAAACACCCATGCCCCAGGACCAAGTGGCATGCCTACCGGATGCAGCCGGTATCTTCCACCATGGCCTCTCTGTACGGTGTGTGCCAAGAAAGGGGTTGACAACTTACTGAACTGTACCCTACCTGCGGCAGGGACAAGTGTTAGTACGAAACAAGTATGGGCGTTACTGGAACAAGACTCGATCTATGGTCGACTCAGGAGGTTTAAGTATTCCCTGCATGATTAGCATAACGAATATATTTCAACCAACAGACAGAATCACCACTCATCATACCTCATCATGCCATACCGGACATAATCGTCTCGATGAGGAACTAGAGAGATGCTTGTGTCTACCCAAGACAGAGACTTTCCCGGCTCCCTTCCGGTAGGCATGAAAGGCATACGAGGATGATTACTATCACAAGCATATACATTTCCAACAGCAAATAATCTTCATTATGCACTCATGCGTATGATCGTATCATCACATAAAATAACGAATGCTCCATGTCAAGGTGGTGTTGTAACCATATCAAACAACACACAAAAATATTATGCCAAGGTTCGGAATGCTTGCCTTCAGGAGTATGCAAGTGGGAGTGCACTTTTGAAAGTTGCTTCCTTCTTCAAAAATCCTATTTTGAGAAAATTCAAATCAACACATAGTTTCAAAATAGTAAAAAAAGTTGTTTGGAAAATTTTCAAATAAATATGAAAATAAACTAGACAGAATTTGAGAAACAATAGAAAATGAATCAAGTCATTTGGACTTATATTTAAAAAGTTATAGCCAGTCAAAATTTAGTCAAAATCCTATTTTTAAAAGAAACTGAAAAAAGGAAAATGTTTCGAATAAAAAAAAACAGAGGCGACGTACTTCTAGGTTTACGCCTTCACTTAAACCATGCGGGCCAGCGTGGTGTCACTCACAGTGCGTTCCTTGGGCCCACTGGTCAGGTTTGACCAGTCGCCCGTGCCTCCCTCTTCCTGTGTCTGAGCGGTGGCGGGGTACCGGCGATCGACGCCGGTTATTGGTGGCTCCTCGCGGGATTCCAAGGGCAGGGATGGATCTGCTAGTCCAGGGCAGCCCTCCCGGTGGTTGCTAGGTTGGTGGGGGTGGAGGGAGTCGCCGGCGGCGAGCTCCGCGGCGGAGGTGGCTTCGGGAGGATTTGGGGGTTTCACTACAAGAAATATGTCAACTTGTGACCTTGACTATTGGTCACTAAAAGGTCATGGTTTTTCATTTGCGACCTTTTTGTGACCAAAAACAGAAGGTTAAAAGCTGAGGGTCGTAAACTGACTATAGCGACCTTCTCTGTGAGAAGGTCGTAGACGTTTACGACCAAAATATGCCTACTGTGGCGTTTTGGTCACTAGCAACCTCCCCATGCCACGTAGGCATCCAGCGTGGCAAGCTGATGTGGCACAAGATTCAGCCCGGTCCAATTGGGTGTTTTACATGGGCCAAGCCCATTAATTCAGCCTTTCTATATATTTTTTTCCTGTCAATTTTTTGTCAGACTTCATGGGCCAAGCCCAACAATTCAGTCTTTTATTTATTTCTTGTTCGTGGCCTTTTAACATTTGTTTAGGCCTAGGCCCTTATATTTTGTTGCTGGTCCCACCAATCAGATGGATACCACTTGTCATAATCTCACACATTAGACCCACGTGACAGAAAATTCAAAAGTGATTTCATAAGTGGGCTCCATGAGTCAGGTTCCATTTCACACGCTTTGAAACCACATAATGAATATTTCAAACAGAACATAACAAATGTAGTTCGTCAAAGAAGGATAAATAAGTCAACTACAATCTGTACATAGTCTATTACAATATTATTCAAATCTTTCCAGTCTATTACTCATAAGACAGAAGATATAACTCTTTGCTACACGGCTTAGAACTTCAAATATACTTCCACAAGTTCACTTTGCTGGAGCTCTTGTAAATGAGAGGAAACACCATTTTCGAGTATGTTTGTAGAGGCTGAACCAAGGCATCTAACAATAAACCAAAAGAGTTAGAAACAAAATAAAAACAAATATACAAAGCAGATAGGGACTAAATCCTGAAGTATATGTACAACAGAATATAACCACAATCACCTCTATCTATTCTGTGAGTATAAGTCAAGAAAATTATGTACCAATAATTATATTATGGGACGGAGGGAGTAGTACATATGATTACTTTCAGGTTATAATTTTTCTTCACGTACAGTCTACTCCTATATTCAGGGAACCTTAGTCAGGTATCACTAGTGAGCACAGAACAAAACAAAACAAAATAAAGGTGTTGGCTATATAAGTGAAGACTATTCACGGCTTTTTAGAATGTACAATAAACCAACAAGGACATACAAGTTGCAAATAATCAAAACTTAGTAGCCACTGAACCTTGCAAAACACATATTGTGGCATAGTTCATCGAAAAGAAAGACGATCGCAATAACAATTAACAAGATTGTGGTGGCCAAAAGACCACCACCACAGATGCATCTTAACAAGATTGTGATCGCAATAACAATAACAATTAACAAGATTGTGATGTATGCTATCAGGGAAGAGGGGGAGGGAGATGGAGGAGCTACCTGCCGCGGTCGCAATGGAAGCAGAGGAGCAGACCCCTCCCGCCCCTCCCCCACGAGTAGGACAAGGCTGCCAGCTGGGCACGCCCCTACTCCTCCGCCTCCTTGACCAGGAGACCCCCTTCCCCTACTGCTGCTTGGCGCGCCGCATCACTAGTCACCTCCTCATGCAAGAAGTACACAATAAATAGACAGACGGTCAGTGAGGTACATTTTCACAGCAACAAAAGCTTAAAATTAACAGAAATACACACATCAAATGAAGTCACTAAGATACTTAAGTGCACCACATGGTGTAGAATTATGTGGTATATAATTGCAACACATGAACCAAAAGAGGAATAACATCATCACCAAGAATTTCTGATGATAAGCATAGCTCCCTACAAAAAAAGAACTAAGGGCACAGTGACTAAAGCATGCAGACCACAATCTTCAAAGCAGAAGCAAGTGGGTAGTATGAGCTACCTACTAGCAAAGTATAAAACCTAAATCATATAGTATAAATGAATCAAGAAATCAAGAGAAACCCTGAACCTGAAAGCTCAGGCTGCTGCTTATTTTGTTACTGTGTGGTAAGTACTACTAAGATCAAAATGCATTCAAGGGAGCATAAAAAGCCATCCCCATTTGAAGCATGTACAGTCTACATAGATACTAACAGGTGAACAAACAACCCCTAGAAATTGGCTAACTACTTCTACTGTATAATATGCAGTCTACAGAGATACTAACTACTTCTACTGTATAATCATAGTCTAAAGTCACTAAATAAATCAAAGGTGTATGATGGAAATACAGCAAAATAGTCGAGTTAACTTGTCGATTAAGAGACTAATGAAACCAGTCACTCTAAGCAAACTAGAGCTTAAAACTAGTTCATTTAGTTGAACTAAAGAGGGTCACAGAATACCCTAAAGGGTGCCCATTTGCACTCCTACACTCGAACACACACACACACACACACACACACACACACACACACACACTATGGATACTTTTGAGATTCACATGCACATTCAGTAAATTCAGTGAAATTCAGTAAACATGGAGTACAGAAGAGAGGTTCAGACTTCAAACCAGTGGCACAGAACTAGATATCACAGAAGGTATATAGCTCAATTTAGTTTCTTTAAATCTTATGCATGCCACCGAAACAGACAACCGGAGAAGTTCGACCCAACAACTCACCATGGCCTCAGCGGGGGTGAACTTGGCGCGGATGACGCCAGTGTTTCCGTGGGAGAGGGAGACCTTGCCCCAGATGTAGTGGTAGTTGGTGTCGTTGCTTGGTCTTGGCCTTGTAGACGCAGGCCATCCTCTTGCTGCCGTACTAGGCCACGTCCTCCCTGGTGTTCACTTGGATCTGCCTGGATCTGCGCGCCCAACAAAGACCAGGAATTCAGATACCCACGCGATGGAGAAGGAGCAGAGCCGCGCTGATGGAGGGAGCTTCTCACCTCTTGTATCCGAGGATGGTGCCGCGGACGTAGAGCCTCACGCACTGGCCGGTGCGTCCCTTCACCATCTTGCTGCTGTAGTGCCGCCGGGGAGGGGGCCTGAGGTTCACCATCTTCCTGACAACTGCCGCCGCCTCTGTCCCCACAGACGAGGCGAACATGACCCCGCCGTCTTGGATGGCCTGCACAAACCCGCACAAACGCAATGAGATTCGAGCAAGCTGAAGAAATCTAGAAGGAGGAGGAGAAGAAAGGGGGGGCAATACCAGATCTCACCTGCACGCGCCGCTTGCGAGGTGGCCATAGCATCGATCTAGGGTTTCGGCATGGAGAGAAGGAGAGGGTGGAGTCAAAGAAGAGTGTGGAGTCGAAGGAGGAGGCGAACGGCGGGACGGACCAAGCGAGGCGGGGACGGTGTCGCGCGCGCTCTTGCTCTGGTGCGGCGGCGACGGTGGAGCAGAGAGCCCTGTGGGCGAGGGAGGTAGAGGAGCATCGGAGGAGGACCTCGGGATTCACTTCTGTCATGCGCGGGCGTGGAGTGGCGGTGATGCGAGAGCCCTGCGGGACGCGAGGTTGGTCGAGGACGAGGGAGGCGAGGGGACGAGGGTGGCGGCGGA
>NC_057813.1:425642210-425646575 GCF_018294505.1 Triticum aestivum | reverse complement strand
GAGAAGAGAGCTAGGGTTTCGCCTCACGTGGGGTTGGTGGGGGAGGCGAGGTATGAGGGCTGCCGTTGGATCCGGGAGGATCCAACGGTGTTTCGTGCATGATCTGCGTGTCTGGTCCACGGACCAATCAGAATGCAATACAACATTATGACCAACTAAATTGGTAGTGATAGATTTAAAAATAAGATGTTAAAATCACGTAAGCTATTTTATGATCACAAAAATTCAAAAAAATAAAATACCTTCTCGTCGTGTCAACAATTGTGAACTACCTTTCAGGAAAATAACAAACATGGAATGGCAAACAATGTTGCCTAAGAAAGTTTTCTTTTTTTTTGCACGAAAAAATCATTTTTCATTTTCCGAGTGCCAAAAATGTTTTTTTTTGTGAAGGACCTACCAAATAATTGTTGCAAAATTGGACCAAATCAATTTTCTAAAATACTAGGACATATTTAATGCACAATTGACAAAATGGTTGGGTGTAAAAAGTTTTGATCCACCTCTCGTAAAAAAGACAAATTTCCGCCGATTCAGTTGGAAGCGGGTCAAATTTGAACTGCAGCTGCCTCATAGTTTGCTATTTATTTTTTCCAAAAATCATTTCTAGGGACATAAGTATCTATTTAATCAGAGAAACACCAAAAAAATTCCAAGATTCAACCACTAGCTAGGAACGGTCATTCCCGCTGTTTTGACCGCATTTTGAAACGGGCATAAAAAATTAAAAAAAATCAAATAATTGGGAAACCTTCACATTGTGTCATTATATGTGGCCAAGTTCCCATGAAAAATAACAAACTTGCAATATGGTAATTATTTTAAAAAAGTGTTCTAAAAACGAGCTATCACGTGTGAAGATTCATGGCTATCAAGCCAAATGATCAATCTTATGGCCACATTCTTGGCATAGTTTGTTCAAATGATCTCACATTGTGCAAAAGGGTGCATCTTGCAAGGGCAAACAATGTTTCCTAAGGAAGTTTTCATTTTCTGTGCACGGAAAAACCATTTTCCATTTTTCGATTGCCCCAAATGAGATTTTTTTGTGAAGGACCTACCAAATAATTGTTGCAAAATTGGACCAAATCATTTTTCTAAAATACTAGGCCATATTTAATGCACAATTGACCAAATGGTTGGGTGTAAAAAGTTTTGATCCACCTCTCGTGAAAAAGACAAATTTCCGTCTATTTAGTTGGAAGCGGGTCAAATTTGAACTGTAGATGCCTTGTAGTTTGCTCTTTATTTTTTCCAAAAATCATTTCTAGGTACATAAGTATCTATTTAATCATAGAAACACCAAAAAAATTCCAAGATTCAACCACTAGCTAGGAACGGTCAAGCCCGCCGTTTTGACCGCATTTTGAAACGGGCATAAAAATTCAAAAAAAATCAAAATATTGGAAAACCTTCGCATTGTGTCATTATATGTGACCAAGTTTCCAGGAAAAATAATTAACTTGTAATACAGTAATTATTTTAAAAAAGTGTACTCAGAAATGAGCTATCACGCGTGAAGATTCATGGCTTTCATGCCAAATGATCAATCTTATGCCCACATTCATGGCATAGTTTGTTCAAATGATCTCATATTGTGCACAAGGGTACATCTTGGAATTCCAAACAATGTTGCCTAAGGAAGTTTTCATTTTCATTGCACGGAAAATTCATTTTTCATTTTCCGAGAGCCCAAAAGGAGGTTTTTTTGTGAAGGAACTACCAAATAATTGTTGCAAAAATGGACCAAATCATTTTTCTAGAATACTAGTCCATATATAATGCACAATTGACCAAATGGTTGGGTGTAAAAAGTTTTGATCCACCTCTCGTGAAAAAGACAAATTCCCGCCGATTCAGTTGGAAGCGGGTCAAATTTGAACTGCAGCTGCCTCATAGTTTGCTATTTATTTTTTCCAAAAATCATTTCTAGTTACATAAGTACCTACTTAATCAGAGAAACACAAAAAAATTCCAAGATTCAATCACTAGCTAGGAATGGTCATTCCTGCCGTTTTGACCGCATTTTGAAACGGGCATAAAAAATTCAAAAAAAATCAAAAAATTGGGAAACCTTCGCATTGTGTCATTATATGTGGCCAAGTTCCCAGGAAAAATAACAAACTTGTAATGCGGCAATTAGTTTAAAAAAGTGTTCTTAGAAATGAGCTATCATCTCTGAAGATTCACGACTTTCAAGCCAAATGATCAATCTTATGGCCACATTCATGGCATAGTTTGTTAAAATGATCTCATATTGTGCACAAGGGTACATCTTGGAATTCTAAACAATGTTGCCTAAGGAAGTTTTCATTTTCTTTGCATGGAAAATTCATTTTTCATTTTCCGAGTGCCCAAAAGGAGGTTTTTTTGTGAACGAACTACCAAATAATTGTTGCAAAAATGGACCAAATCAATTTTATAAAATACTAGGCCATATATAATGAACAATTGACAAAATGGTTGGGTGAAAAAAGTTTTGATCCACCTCTCGTGAAAAAGACAAATTCCCGCCGATTCAGCTGGAAGCGGGTCAAATTTGAACTGCACCTGCCTCATAGTTTCCTATTTATTTTTTCCAAAAATCATTTCTAGTTACATAAGTACCTATTTGATCAGAGAAACACCAAAAAAATTCCAAGATTCAACCACTAGCTAGGAACGGTCATTCCCGCCGTTTTAACTGCATTTTGAAACGGGCATAAAAAATTAAAAAATTGGGAAACCTTTGCATTGTGTCATTATATGTGGCCAAGTTCCCTGGAAAAATAACAAACTTGTAATTCGGCAATTATTTTAAAAAAGTGTTCTCAGAAATGAGCTATCATCTCTGAAGATTCACGGCTTTCAAGCCAAATGATCAATCTTATGGCCACATTCATGGCCTAGTTTGTTCAAATGATCTCATATTGTGCACAAGGGTGCATATTGGAATGGCAAACAATGTTCCCTAAGGAAATTTTCATTTTCTTTGGACGAAAAAACCATTTTCCATTTTTTGAGTGCCTGAAATGAGCTTTTTTGTGAAGGACCTACCATATATTTGTTGCAAAATTGGACCTAATCAATTTTATAAAATACTAGGACATATTTAATGCACAATTGACAAAATGGTTGGGTGTCAAAAGTTTTGATCCACCTCTGGTGAAAAAGACAAATTCCCACCGATTCAGCTGGAAGCGGGTCAAATTTGAACTACACCTGCCTCATAGTTTGCTATTTATTTTTTCCAAAAATCATTTATAGGTAAATAAGTATCTATTTTATCATAAATACATGGTTTGATGGCAAGCCATCAAGGTTTGGACGGTGGCCGAGGGCCCCAACTCTAGAGCGCGTAAGCTCGCATGCCCGCCGCGTGGGCACCGCGTGACCGTGGCGTTGCCATGTGTTCTGGGCAGCCTAGGTATGTCTAGTGGGTTGGGCACTCCCCAGGTAGGTGCTAGGAAGAAAATTACAACATAACATTCTCACGAGGAGACCGATCGATGCTCAAACATGAATTAGCAGCCAAGTGTTTGATTAGCAGTACGGGAAATGTACATGGCTAATGGGTGTGAGTTTTGGCTGAGGATGATCAGTTACTAAGAAGACCGTCTTCACAAATTTTCACCTCAAAAGGAGGAGCCTAGGTGGTACTTGCTTTGCAAACTACCACACTGGACATAACTACAAATGTTGAAGCTCGGCCCAAAATAATGAATGGATTGAGCTGGCATTTGGTGGAGGATGGTTATTTGGGCATAGGAAAGCACTGTAGAAAATGGATACTATTTGGACATGCCAAAGTGGTACTTCCTTCACAAACTACTGCTGTGAACAGAATAGGAAAATGAATATTGTTGAGTTATTTTTGAACTAGGCAAGGAAGGTTTTTGACATATTTGATGAAGATATGATCCAAACAATTTACGAGAATTATTTGGTAATTTTTGGAATAACAGAAATATAGGTTGCTTCACAACCTAGGGCAAAAATTGACACATGGACATGACACATAGGCAAAACTGATGAGATGGCGCCTAGTCATCACAACCCACCACAATCTACAAGGCTATGACCATCTATATTGGTTGTTAACAACTAGAAATAAGGCAGCGGACCAGCCCTGTTTGCTTTGTGACCATTTCGTGTAAGGAAATTACGACCTTTCTGACCAAAATGGTCGCAATGGTTTAGGGTTTAGAGCCCCCCGAACAGCTTTTGACCAATTGGTCTGAAATGGTCATAGATCTATGACCAATTCTTCCAGGGTCACTGACAGAAGGTCACTAGTTGACATATTTCTTGTAGTGTTTGGGCTACGGTGGTTCCCGAGGGAGTTTGAGGTGTTGGGTGGCTCCGCAAGATCGAGGGTAAGAGGAT
>NC_057813.1:425494069-425641787 GCF_018294505.1 Triticum aestivum | reverse complement strand
AGCCGAGGTCGGTTCCTATGGCCGTGGATAAGAACGCCGGCGAACCACCGTTATGTAGCCAGGGGGCGCGTGGCGATGGCTGGCGGGGTCTGGCAGGGTGAGTGGATGAGCTTGGGCTGTTCCAGTGGCAGCTGGCGGATGAGGGTGGCTCGGGCGATGCCGTCCATGGCAGGGGCTGTCAGGGCGGCAGTGGCGGCTTGCGGTGGTGGCACTCTAGGGCGCCAGGAGGGGGCCAGGGCGGCTCTGCGACGAGGGAGGGGTCGGGCGCGTTGGGTGGGGGCGGGCATGGATCAGAACGAACACGGGGAGGCGGCAACGAGACGCAGCAACTCGGGCGCACCCACGCGCAAAACGCGCGCTCTGGTTGCACCGAGAGCACGCACGCGAGGTGCTCGGCAAAATTCCAATGCCTGCCAGGGGGCTCTAGTCCACATGAGGTTTAGCAGCATGGGGTTATAGACTATGGTAGAGCCATGAGACATGCTGGTTAGGCAAAGCAAGCAGGTCCAATATGCAAACTAAAAACTATGTCAAAACTGACCATGCACACAAGGTGCTTGACAGAATGCCAAGGGCATCTCGGCAACTCTTGGGGTGGTCAAAAACTCCAGATCATAGTCTCTTTAGATGTAGGTGATGGTGGCAAGGTTAGTTGGGCAAAGCCAGAAACTTGTTAGTGCAAGTTTTTGAGAAAACCAAATCTGGGTAGAAACTAAAGGCTATCATTGCATGGACCAAAAATGCTCCAATGGGTCCACTCTCCTGGAATTAAGGGTTTTGCAGGGTGGTTTATAGGAAGGAGAAAGATCATGGGCACTAGAGAAAAACAAAATAGGGTTGCAGTAGAAAACACCCAACTGGACCAGAGAGCAAAAGAGGAGGATTTGCTCAAATTTTTCAAAGAACACCTGTCGGTTTTTGCACAAAGTTGAATTATATACTCCTAGTGACATCCCCTAATTTTGGTGGAAGTTTTAAAGGAATATTTAAACAGGTCGTAGTGCAATTTTACAAACTGGACCAGATTTAAAAACTAGGGGTAGAGCTCAAAATTTCCAATGACTAAAAGAGGTTTTTGCACAAAAGTGATGTGGGAACATCACATGACCTCCCCAAATTTTGGTGGGGATTTTAAAGAAGAATTTGAAATGGTTGCAGTACAAAAGAGGCTCCAAAACTGATGAAAAATCATTTTCAAAAGAATAAAGCTCAGGAAAAACAATTATGCAAATAAATTCGCTGATAAAAGAAATGTTTTCTTGAGAGGGTATACAAGTCCAATAATATTTTTGGAAAGTTTTCACTTGGGGTAAAAACGCCATAATATTAAAGAAAAGAGAGGTGTTGAAATCAAAAGATAAATCCAGAAAATAAAAATTTAATTTCCTGGCAAAATTTTAATAAACAAATCATGGTTAAATTTTTGGGGTGTTACACTGCGGCTATCTACGACGTTGTGGTGCATGTATGAGTGTGTGGCGATGCTCAGAGAGGCTGGGTAGGGCCGTATTTATAGGCGAGGGGGGAGAGGGGCTCGGGGCTCCCCCGGAGTTCTCTGGAAGCGGCGCCCAACGACGGTTGGCGTTAGTGAGAGGGGGAGAAGGCACCGTGGATCACGCGACCACTGTGGACGAGCGGAGACGAGCATAGGGCTCGTGTAGCGACAAGCACAGTGGGCAGGGTGCACTGTTGGCTTGGCCATGTCGTGCCCGTGCTCACTGCGGCGAGCTTCGGCGTTGGCGAGTTCCAGGAGGAGTTAAGGGCGTCGAGACAGTGATTGTGGCGAGGTATGGCAAGGCGTGACGAAGTGGGAAGCGAGCACGCGTGAAACAGAGCCGTCGGCGGCATCTAGAGTGCGTCGACATGCACGCCGGCACGGTGTACACGCGTGGTCACCGCGTGAACTTTGGCATAGAGCCACAGCTTGCCTTAAATTCATGTCTGGCGTGTAGTCCTTGATGGTTTGAGTCACTCCATGGGTTTGAGTTGGTCACAAGAGCTCTGTGTGAATTGGTTCCTTCCTGGCAAATTTTTGGTCAGAAACTTGTGAGGTTTACTAAGAGAAAACTAGAAATAGTTTAGGACTGATTTTTGGTGGTTAGTAGTTTCTTAGGAGGGTAATGAAGCCCTAAAAATTTCTGCTCCATTGGATCAAGGAAAAATGCACTTCCTATAGAAACTGCCTTTTCTGATCAGAACATAAATGATTTTCTCTAGAAAAAATATTCCAAAAACCTATGCAGTATTTTTGCTCACGGAGGTGTGCCAAGGTTCAAGCAATATTTGAGTTTTTTCTCAGATTTTTATGGGCCAGAAAAATGAGGGTTGTTTGGAGCATATGTTGCTGAATAGAGATTTTGAAGAGAAAATGAATATTTTTCATTTATGAAAAATATTCTTAGGGCCATTTTGGGATATTTCAGAGGGGAAATGATATGTTTGGGAGAGATATGGGTTACTTGGGTGAAAATCATAAGCATGCCCAAGTGATCAAGTCCAAGTGAGTTGATTCAAAACTCAAATTCAAATCAAATGGCAAGAAAATCAGAAAAAGAATAGAGGGCAAAACCCAGGCTGTCACAACGAGGCCCTTGGTGAACTTGACGGCCGAACCTGCTGGGATGGTGCGCACAAGTTCCACCTCCGTGCACTTCGTGAATTTGTTGATGGCAACGTAGAGGTAGCGGTAGCCCCCGGCCGCTCGGGGAAACGGGCCCAGGATATCCAACCTCCAGACCGCGAACATCCATGAGAGTGGGATGGTCTGGAGTCCCTGAGCGGGTTGGTGAATCTGTTTGGCATGGAATTGACAGGCCTCACAGGATCTCGCCAGCTCGGTGGCATCGTTGAGACCCGTGGGCCAGTAGAAACCACTGCGGAATGCCTTTCCCACAGGGGTGCGTGACGAAGAGTGATGCCCACAATCCCCGCCATGGATGTCAGTCAACAGCTCGCACCCTTGCTCCTTGGAGATGCACCGCAACCAGACGTTGTTTGGGCGCCTTCGGTAGAGCTCGCTGTCCTGCAGGCAGTAGGCGGTGGCCTATCATGCCACGCGCTCCGCATCTTCCTCCTTCTCCGGTAGGTTGCCTCGAAGTAGGTACGCCTTGAACTCCTCGTTCCAGCACCCCTCTTGAGGTTCGAGCGCCAGGAGCAGGCGGACTCCTGGGGTCGGGCCACATGCCGGGGCGCCCGAGGAGGGGGCCGATACGTCCATTTTGCATCATGCTTTTATGTTGATATTTATTGCATTATGGGTTGTTATTACACATTATATCACAATACTTATGCTTATTCTCTCTTACTGTATTTTACAAGGTATACATGAAGAGGGAGAATGCCGGCAGTTGGAATTCTGGACTGGAAAAGGAGCGAATATTAGAGAATTATTATGCACAACTCCAAAAGTCCTGAAACTTCACGTAGCTTATTTCTGGAATATATAAAAATATTGGGTGAAGAAAGAACCAGAGGGGGGCCACCAGCCAGCCACAAGGGTGGAGGGCGCGCCCTACCCTCTGGGCGCCCCCGACCTTGTGGGCCCCCTGGCAGGCCTCCGGTGCCCATCTTCTGCTATATGGTGTCTTTTACCCTGGAAAAAATCATAAGGAAGCTTTCGGGACAAAATGTCGCCGTCTCAAGGCGGAACCTGGGCAGAACCAATCTAGTGCTCCGGCGGAGCTGTTCTGCGAGGGAAACATCCCCTAGGAGGGGGAAATCATCGCTATCGTCATCACCATCGATCCTCTCATTGAGAGCGGGTCAATATCCATTAACATCTTCACCAGCACCATCTCCTCTTAAACCCTAGTTCATCTCTTGTAGTCGATCTTGGTCCCAAAACCTCAGATTGGCACTTGGGGGTTGCTAGTAGTGTTGATTACTCCTTGTAGTTGATGCTAGTTGGTTTATTCGGTGGAAGGTCATATGTTCAGATCCTTAATGATAATTAATACTCCTCGTATTATTATTATGAATATGCTTTGTGAGTAGTTAAGTTTTTTCCTGAGGACATGGCAAAAGTCTTGTTATAAGTAATCATGTGAATTTGGTATTCATTCGATATTTTGATGAGATGTATGTTGTCTCTCCTCTAGTGGTGTTATGTGAACGTCGATTACAAGACACTTCACCATTATTTGGGCCTAGGGGAAGGCATTGAGAAGTAATAAGTAGATGATGGGTTGCTAGAGTGACAGAATCTTAAACCCTAGTTTATGCGTTGCTTCGTAAGGGGCTGATTTGGATCCATATATTTCATGCTATGGTTAGGTTTACCTTAGTACTTCTTTCGTAGATGCAGATGCTTACGAGAGTGGTTAATAATAAGTGGCAGGCTTGTCCAAGGAAGGGCAGCACCCAATCACTGGTCCAGCCACATATCAAATTATCAAAGTAACGAACGAGAATCATATGAGCATGATGAAAACTAACTTGACAATAATTCCCATGTGTCCTCGGGAGCGCTTTGCTTTATATAAGAGTTTGTCCAGGCTTGACCTTTGCTACAAAAAGGATTGGGACGCCTTGCTGGACCTTGTTTACTTTTGTTACTTGTTACCCGTTACGAAATACCTTATCACAAAACTATATGTTCCCGATAGTTTCAGTGCTTGCAGAGAATACCTTGCTGAAAACCACTTGTCATTTCCTTCTGCTTCTCATTGGGTTCGACACTCTTACTTATCAAAAGGACTATGATAGATCCCCTATACTTGTGGGTCATCAAGACTCTTTTCTGGAGCCATTGCTGGGGAGTGAAGCGCCTTTGGTAAGTGGAATTTGGTAAGGAAACATTTATATAGTGTGCTGAAATTTACTGTCACTTGTTACTATGGAAAATAATCCTTTGAGGGGTTTGTTCGGGGTATCTTCACCTCGAACGGAACCACAATTAGTTACTCCTCAACCTACTGCACCTACTGAAAATATTTATTATGAAATTCCTTCGGGTATGATAGAGAAACTGCTAGCTTATCCTTATGCAGGAGATGGAACATTACATCCCGATATGCACCTAATCTATGTGGATGAAGTTTGTGGATTATTTAAGCTTGCATGTATACCTGAGGATGTTTTCAAGAAGAAAGTCTTCCCTTTATCTTTTAAGGGAGAGGCATTGACATGGTTTAGGCTATTGGATGATATTGGATCATGAAACTACAATCGATTGAAATTGGAATTTCATTAGAAATTTTATCCTATGCATCTGGTTCATCGTGATCAGAATTATATATATAATTTTTGGCCTCATGAAGGAGAAACTATCACTCAAACTTTGGGGAGGCTTAATTCAATGTTATATTAATGCCCCAATCATGAGCTCTCAAGAGAAACTACTATTCAAAAAATTTATGCTCGGCTTTCTCATAATGATCGATCCATGCTCGATACTTCTTGTACTGGTTCCTATATGAAGAAGGATATTGGATTCAAATGGGATTTATTGGAAAGGATTAAACGCAACTCTGAAGATTAGGATCTCGAGGAAGGTAAAGAGTCAGGTATAGGCCTTAAGTTTGACTGTGTTAAATCTTTAATGGATACCGATGTTTTTCATGATTTTAGCACTAAATATGGACTTGACTCTGAGATAGTAGCCTCTTTCCGTGAATGTTTTGCTACTCACGTTGATCTCCCTAAGGAGAAGTAGTTTAAATATCATCCTCCCATTGAAGTTAAAGTAGCTAAACCTGTTAAAGTTGAAGAAGAAACTATTATTTATAATGTTGATCCCATTGTTCCCACTGCTTATATTGAGAAACTGCCATTCCCTATTAGAATAAAGGATCATGCTAAAGCTTCAACTATGGTTCGCAAAAGTAATACTAAAACACATATACCCTCTGAACAAATTAAAGTTGAACCTAGTATTGCTATGGTTAAAGATCTCTTGGCTGATAATATTAATGGGCATGTTATTTACTTCTGTGATGAAGCTGCTAGAATTGCTAAACCCGATACTAAAGACAAACATAGACCTATTGTTGGCATGCTTGTTGTTTTTGTTAAAATAGGAGATCATTGTTATCATGGCTTATGTGATGTGGGTGCTAGTGTGAGTGCAATTCCTTATACCTTATATAAAGAAGTTATGAATGATATTGCACCTGCTGAGATAGAGGATATTGATGTTACTATTAAGCTTGCTAATAGAGATACTATATCACCGATTGGGATTGTTAGAGATGTTGAAGTCTTGTGTGGGAAGATAAAATATCCTACTAATTTTCTTGTTCTTTCTTGACCACATGACAATTTTTGTCCCATTATATTTGGTAGACCTTTCTTGAATACCGTTAATGCTAAGATAGACCGCGAGAAAGATATCGTCACTGTTGGTTTAGGGGATATGTCTCATGATTTTAATTTCTCTAAATTTCGTAGACAACCCCATGACAAAGAATTTCCTAATAAAGATGAAATAATTGGTCTTGCTTCTATTAACGTGCCTCCTAATGATCCTTTAGAATAATATTTGCTAGACATAAAATGTATGTTTATGAATGGAAGAAGGGAAATAGATGAAGTATTATTTAAACAAGGACCTATTTTGAAACACAATTTGCCTGTTGAAATCCTTGGGGATCCTCCTCCACCTAAGGGTGATCCCGTGTTTGAGCTTAAACAATTACCTGATACTCTAAAATATGCTTATCTCGATGAAAAGAAGATATATCCTATTATTATTAGTGTTAATCTTTCAGAGCATGAAGAAAAGAAATTATCGAAAACTCCGAAGAAGCATCATGACGCTATTGGATATACTCTTGATGATCTTAAGGGCATTAGTCCCCCTCTATGTCAGCACAAAATTAAATTGGAGAAAGATGCTAAACTAGTTGTTGATCATCAACGACGGTTAAATCCTAAGATGAAAGAAGTGGTAAGAAATGAAATACTAAAGCTTCTGGAGGTAGGTATAATTTATCCTATTCCTGATAGTCAATGGGTAAGTCCTATTCATTGTGTCCCTAAGAAGGGAGGTATTACCGTTGTTCCTAATGATAAGAATGAATTGATTCCTCAAAGAATTGTTAAAGGTTATATAATGGTAATTGATTTCCACAAATTTAATAAAGCTAATAGAAAAGATCATTACCCTCTACCCTTTATCGACCAAATGCTAGAAAGATTATCCAAACATGCTCATTTTTGCTTTCTAGATGGTTATTCTGGTTTCTCTCAAATACTTGGGTCAAAAGAGGATCAAGAGAAAACCAATTTCACTTACCCTTTCGGTACCTTTGCTTATAGACGTATGCCTTTTGGTTTATGTAATGCACCTGCTACCTTTCAAAGATGTATGACTGCTATATTCTCTGACTTTTGTGAAAAGATTGTTGAGGCTTTCATGGATGATTTCTCCGTTTATGGAACTTCTTTTGATGATTTGCTTAAGCAACCTTGACTGAGTTTGGCAGAGATGTGAAGAAACTAATCTTGTCTTGAATTGGGAGAAGTGCCACTTTATGGTTAATGAAGGTATTGTCTTGGGGCATAAAATTTCTGAAAGATGTATTGAAGTTGATAATGCAAAGGTAGATGCTGCTGAAAAGATGCCATATCCTAAAGATATCAAAGGTATAAGAAGTTTCCTTGGTCATGCTGGTTTCTATAGGAGGTCTATTAAAGACTTCTCTTAAATTTCTAGGCCTTTCACTAATATCTTGTAAAAAGATATTCCTTTTGTTTTTGATGATGATTGTGTAGAAGCATTTGAAATACTAAAGAAAGCCTTGATTTCTGCACCTATAGTTCAGCCACCTGATTGGAACCTACCCTTTGAAATTATGTGTGGTGCTAGTGATTATGCTGTTGGTGCTGTTCTAGGACAAAGAGTTGATAATAAATTAAATGTTATTCAGTAAGCTAGTAAAACTTGTCGGCGTTCTGGGAACGGGGGTCCCCAGACTTGCCTGCCTGCGTCCTGCGGCGTGGCTTAAGGGGCGGCCCAGCGTGGCCCATCTTCATCAGCACGAGCTCAAGACCCTCGCAAGGGGCCAAGCCTCGCGGGGCGGACGACAGGAGGCTTCCTCAGGCGCGGCCTCGTCAGGCTGGCTCGCGAGGAGGCGGAGAGATCAAGGCGGGGTACCTCACGAGGTGCCCATGATGCAAGCCATGACGACCAAGGGTGCCAGGCGGGCGCCAGCCTGCGCAATGTCCTTCTTTCCTCTTTGGTGCAAAGGGAGCAAGCGCAGGTGAGGGCATCAAGCAAAGGCATCCATTTCGGTGCAACAAGACCAAGACCAGCAGAACGGCAGGATGGAGGTCATCGTGGAGCCCAAGTGGCGTCACCACCAAAGCCTTTAGCAGGCGAGGACCAACTTTAGTCAGGAAGAGTGTACTAGATGTTCCCCTTCAAAATGGCCAATGGTTGGTGCCCTTCCCGCTCAATATTTGGGAGGAGGCCCAGGGCCTTCGCCTATAAATAGGACTAGCCACCACAAGGTAGAGGGGATCTCAACGGACCGATCGATCGAGAGAGTGACGGAACTCCCCCTAGTAGTTCATCGCACCAGCCAAGAACAGACCCTCGCGAGGCTGTTCTCCCTTGTATGGTTCATCATCAGCCCAAGAGGCAATCCACCACACCACACACTGGAGTAGGGTATTACACCACAACGGTGGCCCGAACCAGTATAAACTCTGTGTCTCTCGTGTTGTTCCTTTGATTACTTAGATCATAGCGAGGCGGTGAGGTGTAGGTAGGCAGAGGGTGAAATCTCCGTGCGCACCCCAGAGTTCGAACCTAGAGGGTCTGCCGGAACCCAAAATCCGACATTTGGCGCGCCAGGTAGGGGTGCGCCGGAATTCGCCTTTCGCCGCCCTGTTCTTCACCGACCATCGCATCCATGTCAGACACTCGTCGGGCCCGCACCGAGCGCCGAGCTGCTCTCGCTCCCTGCGTCGCCCAGACGGCCCCCGTCGGCGGCCACCCCCGCCGTTCCCCGTCACCTGCCGTCAACGCCCCCACCGGCCCGGCGGGGAACAAGCAGCAAGCATCGTCCCAGCATCCATCCATGAGGCGAGACGGCCGCACTGCCACTCCCTCACTCGCCCCGGCTGGTTCTTTGTCCCGCGCACCCCGCGCGGCCATGGAGGCTCGGGCTGCGCTCATCGCGGCAAACGAGTTCCTGCGCTACCGCCCAGTCGACGACGTCTATGAAGAGTGGCTCGACCGTGTCACTGAGCTCGTTCGCGCCGTAGGGGGATCCCCCGCGCCGTCCTTCTCGCTGCACCGCGCCCTGCCCCAAGCGGGAAATGAAGCTCTGGGGGCGCCTCAGCCGCCTCCTCCTCAAGAAGGTGCCCTGGCCCCAATGCGCGTGGCCCCTGGACGGAACCCACCCCATCCAGCGCCAGCGCAGCAAGAGCGGAGCTGTCAAGAGGTTCCTTGCCCCCAAGAAGCTGCCCGAGTGCTCCCTGCTCCGGTCCGTCACGACCACGCTCCTGTCCCAGCGCGCCAAGACCCCGCGCTGCTCCCAGCTGCAGCGCATGGGGGCCCGCAAGACCAAGCTCCCCGTCACTAGAGGCCTCCCGTGGCCACGGCAGGATGCCGCGCCTTCACCGCCGGGCTGCGTAGCGTCGTGTGGCCCAGCAAGTTCAAGCTAGACCTGACTCCTCGCTACGACGGCACGGCCGACCCTGCGGAGCTCCTCCAGCTCTACGAGCTGGGCATCGAGGCCTCCAACGGGGACGAGAATGTCATGGCAAACTGGTTTCCCATGGCACTCAAGGATGGGGCCCGCACCTGGCTCCCGAACCTGGCGCCAGGCATGATCTCCTCCTAGGATGAGGTGCGCACCTGTTTCATCGCCAACTTCCAAGGTACTCGCGACCGGCCACCTGCCATGAGCGACATGCACCGCATCAAGCAGCAACCAGGGGAGACCCTGCAGAAGTACATCCAGCGCTTCAACAATGCACGTCTCAAGATTCCTAAGGTGACAGAGGAGGCCATCATCTCGGCCTTCTCCGATGGCTTGCGCGACGTCAAGATGAAGGAGGAACTGGCGATGCATGAAGATCTGTGCACTTCCTTGGATCTGTTCAACTTGGCAACAAAGTGAGCCAGGGCAGAGGAAGGGCGCCTTTCCCTCCTCGAGCTGCCAGCCGCCGACCCAGAAGAGAAGAAATGCAAGGCCAAGGACGTGAAGCGCAAGGGGGCTGCCGTGCTCGTGGCAGAACCAGACACCAAGTGGGGCAGAGACCAGCCCGAGTCTTTCAAGGGCAGCCGGTACTGTGTGTACCACGACCTCCACACCCACAACACCAACGAATGCCAAGAGCTCTGAGCCGTGCGAGAAGGAAGGGTCGGTCGATGCCCCGACCGCAACGATCGCGGCTATGGCCGAGGAGGAGGAAGGAACACAGGAAGCTGGGAAGACCGCGGCCCTCGCCAAGGGTGGCGCAACCGACCTCGCGAGGATCGCTGGCAGGATCAGCCTCGCGAGGGAGACTGGAGGGATCGGCCTCGCGAGGATCGCCTGCAAGGAAATGCAGGACTCCCTCCACTGCCGCCACAGCCAATGAGAAATGAGGACCATCATCAGGACGAGGGGGCTGGGGGCTTCCAGGAGCCGCACGCGATCGCCTGCATCCTGGGCGGATCTCAAGCCCCAGCCTCTCAATGCATCTTCAAGCAGTTCGCATGCGAAGTGAATGCAGTCCTCCCCAAGCTTCAAGCCACGCGCCCTCTCAGGTGGTCGGCATGCGCCATGACGTTTAGCTCAGTGGATCAGCTCAAGTGCGCGGCCACAGCCGGAGTCCTCCCAATGCTTTGCTCCCCAGTCATCAGCAACGTGCAAGTCACCAGGACCTTCATCGATGGTGGGGCAGGGCTCAACGTCCTGTCCGTAGAGATGTTCAACAATCTCCAAGTGCCTTACGACCAGCTTCAGCCAACCAAGCCTTTCTCCGGAGTCACTGACGGCTCCACAGTTCCAATTGGGCAGGTCCGCCTCCCTGTCACCTTCGGGGCGCACAACAACTACCGCACTGAGCCCATCGACTTCGACATCGCCCACATTCGCCTGCCGTACAACGCCATCCTCGGCTACCCAGCTCTCACCAAGTTCATGGCCGTGGCTCATCACGGCTACAACGTCCTCAAGATGCCAGGAAGCAGTGGAGTCATCACGGTGCCTTGTGAAGAAAGAGACGCGGTGTGCTCCCTGGAACGAGCTTTTCAGGACGCATCACTTGAAGACCCAGATCGAGGGAGCGGGAGGCTCCCTGAGACCGCCCCCAAGAAGAAGAAGACATCGCCAGGCCCGACCCCTCAGGAGGCAGGCCCCTCAGGGTCTGCGCCTGCTCAGGGGGCACCTCCTTCTTTCGCATAGGGAGGCGCGCCCGGCGCCCTCCTCAAGCAGGGCTCGGGGGCTGCCACCTGGAGGGCCACCGACCTTGCTAAGGTCACGAGGGAGGCGCTTGGGCACCACTTGGAGGCGTGTTTCAGAACACGTTTCCCTCAGGAAGGAGCAAAGCAAGGAGGTCCAAACCCTCAGGAGTTCGTCAGTCAGATCACACAGGAGATGTAGGAGTCAAGAGTCATGAGTGGTAGCCGCCGCTTACCTGCCACAGCTCCCTATCCCGGTGAGGATGGCGGGCTGCGCATCTGCATCTAGCCCTCACGTGTGGGGCGCTGCAGAGGCCCACCCCACAACTACATTCGCATGCCCTACGGCTTGCCAAACACGGTTGCGGTGCGCCAGCGCCTCATAGGAGCATCCTGGAGGCTCAGGAGGCCATGCGTTCTCCAGTCCTGGTGGAGATGGAGATGGTTCGCGAGGAGCCACCAGCGCCTCCGGAGCCTCCCGAGGCTCCTGGGCCTGGGGGCTCGTGAAGATCGGCTCCCGCAACCCGCTACGTCTGCTACTTCAACACCCTTTCATCGTCAACACTACCAGGTGACATCTTTCAAGTTTCGTTTCCAGCTCGGAGCGCCCTCAGGGCTGCATCATTCCTAGGCCGCGTGGGTCCGTCCCTGTGCCGTGTATCCCTTTTGCTCGTGTTTTTAGCTTACTTTGTTGGGGGCGCCCCTCGGTCTGCATCATCCCCAAGTCGCTCGGGTCGGACCCAGCGGCGTGTATCTCTGTTGCGTTTATTTTCGGGCCATGCATTCGACCCATCATGCTTGTTATTTCGTGCCTGTCCGTGGCACCTCTTCTTCCTAGATGTCGGAAGCTTGCGCGTTAAAGGGGGGGGTGCCTGAGCATTGCGACTCAGGGCTCCTACCGGCTCTCCAGCCCTCACCCTCTGGCTTTGCCCACGCCATCGCGCCTCGGCAAACCAGCGATGGCTGAGACCAGCTCGAGGGCCGGGACCCGAGGACGTAGAGCGTCGACATCTAACCAAGCTTGCGCGTTAAATGGGGGGGGGGTACCCGAGCATCGCGACTCAAGGCTCCTACCGGCTCTCCAGCCCTCACCCTCTGGCTTTTCCCATGGCATCGTGCCCCGGCAAACCAGCGACGGCTGAGACCAGCTCGAGGGCCGGGACCCGAGGACGTAGAGCATCGACATCTAGCCAAATTTGCAGGAACACATCACAAGTTAAGGCCCAGTGCCAGGTGCAACCCGCCTTGAGGTAGGGCCCTGTGAGTTCCGCGCTGGCTCACGGGTACCCAGATACACCTCCTCATGCCCTATCGTGCCGACCACGTGTCAGGGTGGAGCTGTATACGCCCCGGGGGCTCCTCCCGAAGGGGAGCCCCCTCCCACGCACCAGTGGAAGCACCATGCTCCGCGCTGGCTAACGACACTGCCGAGGAGCGGCTATGCCCGTAAACATACGGAAGCGCTATGCTCCGCGCTGGTGATAAACAACTGAGGGTGGCCCTTGGCCGCATCAACCTCAGGGAGCCCATAGCTCAGTGTCTGGTCTCATCGCAACGCCTCCCCTCGGGAGTGCCGCGCGAGGGGGCTAGGCACGGGGGCTGCGCCTGGGTGACGCCCAGACGTACGCCACCCAGCTAGGCCCCTCGGGCCTGGTTCGTCGCGCGTCTCTCCCCGAGCGGAGCCAAGGTACGAAGGCCATTTGAGCGTCAAGGGGGACTCCTGAGCATCGCGACTCCGGAGCCTAACTGGTCACGTAGCCCCTCACTCCTTAGTTCCGAAAGGCTAACGGCGGTTGTGGTATGCGCGGGGTCGGGCTCTGCAGACGTAGAATGTTATATTCACCCACACATCTCACCTCCCTACTTGCTGTTCGTGCGCCAAGGGGGACTCCTGAGCATCGCGACTCAGGAGCCTAACTTGTCACGTAGCCCCTCACTCCTTGGTCCCGTCCTGGTTTCCAGTCGGGGCTAATGGCGGCTGAGGTATGCGCGGGGCCGGGCTCTGCCGGTGTAGAACATAAGCAAGTAGGAAGAGCGCAAATTTCAAGGAATTCAAAAGCAAATATTACAGTCCATAACTGTTATCATGACACCAAACACAAGTTTAAACGCCTCCCCGAGGCATGATGCATGTTGCACAAGCTGAAAGCAGGACAGGAGCCACGACGGAGTCATTTGTTGGCGGCGGAGCTACGCGGAGCGGGTTCGCCTCGTGGAGCCGCAGAACCGGTAGCGCCTCACTTCGGCTTGGTGCTGAAGGCCTGGAACTTCGACAGCAGAGCCTCCGCACGACCCTTCACGGCCTCAGCAGCGGCAGCGGCAAGCTCGCCGCTCACTGGCTCCAGCAGGCTGTCGAGGTCGATGTTGGGGTCGCGAAGGTAGACGTGGGTAAGGACCCGCGTTAGTGCTGCAGAAGACAGGACGCGCGCCTCGGCCTCAGCCGTAGGGCCAAGGCCAAGGGTGACTTCTTCAAGAGCACGGACCATGAAGGGGAGCAGCTTGGCGGGGCAATCCTCGGTGCCGGCCAGCGGGCTTTCCAGGCCGCTGTCGTAGAGCGACTTCAGCAAGCCGCGAACCTTCACCTCCGTCTCCGTGAAGGCCTCGCGGTCCTCGGAAAGGACCCGCGCCTTGCCATCCAGCTCGGCCTTCCACACCTCCAACTCCTGCTCCAGTGCAGCCAGGCGATCACGGTGCTTGTTAAGCTTGGCATCTCGGTCCTTGATGGCCGCCTCGCGAGCCTTTAGGTCGTCCTCCTTCTCTTGGCGGATGCGGACCTCCTCGGCATGCTGGTCCCGCAGGCCATCCAGTTCGCTCTCCAGCACCTTGCAGTGACCTTGGGCATCAGCCGCCTCTCCCAAGGCGGCGTCTCGGGCAGCCTTAGCCCCGAGGACGGCCTGCTTCTTCCCGTCGCAGGCCGTCGAGGCCTGAACCAACGCTGCTCGAATCGAAGCATCAGAGCGAATCCAGCCAGAAGCCAGCTCCAAGCGCCCGGCCACCAAGTGAGGGGCGGCGCCCAGAAGATCTTGCTGCAGTCGGTCCAGTTCGGCAGCGGCACGGTCCAGGATGGTGGAAGGAGTCGGAGATACATCAGTTGGTGGAGTAGGAGGAGAGGACGGCAGCGTAACCACAGCATCCTGAGGCAGGACATGCTGCGCCCCAACAGCTGTGGCGATGGCATCAGGCAAGGTTACTTCAGGAGTCGCTTGGGCCATGGGGGCTGAGATCGCCCCAGCCAGCTCCACCAGGCATCGCGAGGACGACTGGGCAGGAGAGACCTGTTCCTTGCAGCCACCTTCTTTCATGGGCAGAGGCGCTGCCCCCGATGGAGCCTCAGGAGCCCCCTTCAGTTTCTTCACCGCAGGCGCCAGCCTAGCCAAGAGATACAGACATCAAGCCTCAACGACAAAGCAAGGAATAAAACAAGAATCAAGCACTTACTGGTCGCCGCTCGCGAGCTCGAGCAACCTCCGGCCATACTTGAAGCCCGAGAGCCGGCTGCTGGGATCAGCCTTGAGAGGCTCGGAAGCAGGAGGCACGTCTGAGGATCGCCTCGGAGCCGGGGCAGACCCGAGGGGGACCAGCCCAGACCTGGCCTTCTTCGAGATCGGGGGCAAGCTCCCGCCACCCCGCTTGTCAACATCCTTGTCGTCACTCGGCGGGAGGCAGAGAGCGCGGGGCCTGCGCCGGGGGAGAGGCGCTCTCGACTCCCCCTCGGTAGCCTCAGAGTCAGGCTCCCCTTCCTTCTCCTCTTCTCCCTCCTCTTCGCTGGAGTCGCCGGAGGACACATCCACCGTCGCCTGGGCCGCCGGGTCCTCGGGAGCCTCAGTGGGCATGGTCCCGTCCCCATTGAAAATAGGCAAGGAGTCCACCACCTTCTCCCAATCATCTTGAAGAAACAGGGGCACAGGGGCGCCCTCCAGCCTCGCAAGTCTCCTCCGACCAAAGATTGGAGGACCGCGGCCAAGTCTTCGTCGACCAAGACTGCGGGGCTCAGGTGGGGCCTCCACAGCGGAAGCGAGTACTTACGAAGCGGGGCCACCTGGTGCTCCAGGAACTCCCTCAGGAGCGATGCACCAGTCAGCTTCACCGCCGACATGCTGCCCAGCCTCAGATTTGCGTCCATCTTCTCCAACACCGGCCTCGCGTGGGGGTCCACGAGTTCCACGCGATTCCAATCATTGGAGCTCGTGGGCTGCCCCGTGGGCAGAGTCAGCCGAGGGTGGATGCGCCTAGCATCTACCAGGACCCACTTGCTCCTGAAGCCTTCGATCCTCTTCCTGGGCTTCAAGGTGGCGTTGGAGCCGCCATATGCGACAAAGCTCATGCACGCGGAGATGGCACCACGAGAGGGCAGGAGGGAGAAGTAGTGGTGCAGCAAGGCCACTGAGGGCTGCACTCCGACGTGAGCCTCGCAATAGTAGGCGAAGATTGCCAGAAGAAGAACAGAGTTGGGGTGGAGATGCAGAGCTTGCAAGTCGTAATGGCGGAGGACGGAGAAGAAAAACTCAGAAAAGGGAGGCACCAGACCGGCAGCAATGGCGCTTACGAAGAGCGGATATAAGGTGGTCCCTTGGGCCTCAGGAAGGGCGGAGCCGGCCTTGAACACCTTCGCCCCGTCGATGCCGTGCGCCGCCACCATCCGGTGCATCCGGGAAGGCTCGCCTCCGATACGTTCGGCGAGTCCAAGGTAGGCGAGTACCAAGATTCGGCCGGGGTCTGGCGAGGCGCCATGTCTTGGTAGGGCGCGCGGTCAAGGTAGATCTGAAGATTTTGGAGGCAGGAAGGAGAGCGCAAGAAAGGGGATCTGGGCAATGGCCGAAGGAAGCAAGGGAAGCAAAGCCTAGGCAGATGCCGCTCTTTTGTCGATTCACGCAGTTGCGGAGCCGCCCACGTCCAGTCAACCGCCACGCGGCGCCCGAGGCCGCAGGCTGTTAGGGCCCGCGACGCTTCGCACTTGCCCCTTCGCCTCTCTGCTCAGCCAAGTCCGGGCACGCCTCGGGACCGGGGGCTACTGTCGGCGTTTTGGGAACGGGTGTCCCCAGACTTGCCTGCCCGCGGCCTGTGGCGTGGCTCAAGGGGCGGCCCAGCATGGCCCAACTTCATCAGCACGAGCTCAAGACCCTCATGAGGGGCCAAGCCTCCCAGGGCGGATGACAGGAGGCTTCCTCAGGCGCGGCCTCGTCAGGCTGGCTCGCGAGGAGGCGGAGAGATCAAGGCGGGGTACCTCACGAGGTGCCCATGACGCAAGCCATGACGACCAAGGCCGCCAGGCGGGCGCCATCCTGCGCAGTGTCCTTCTTTCCTCTTTAGTGCAAAGGGAGCAAGCACAGACGAGGGCATCAAGCAAAGGCATACATTTTGGTGCAACAAGACCAAGACCAGTAGAACGGCAGGATGGAGGTCATCGAGGAGCCCTCAGACCGCGAACGGCCATGAGAGTGGGACGGTCTGCAAGCCCTGAGCTGGCTGATGGATCTGCTTGGCGTGGAACTAGCAGGCCTTGCAGGACCTCACCAGCTCGGCCACGTCGTTGAGTGCTGTGGGCCAGTAGAACCCGCCGCGAAATGCTTTGCCGACGAGGGTCCGTGATGAAGAGTGGTGTCCGCAATCTCCATCGTGTATGTCAGCCAGCAACTCCTTCCCCTGTTCCCTGGAGATGCAACACAGGGAAACATCATTTGGCCGCTTTCGGTAGAGCTCTCTGTCTTGGATGCAGTAGGCCGTGGCCTGCCGGGCCACGCGTTCCGTGTCTTCCTCTTTCTCTGGCAGCGTCCCTTGCGTCAGGTAGTCCTTGAATTCTATGGTCCAGCACCCCTCCTGAGGCTCTAGCACCAGGAGTAAGAGTGCTCCCGAGGTTGGGCCATAGGCCGGGGCTCCCGTGGTAGGTGGCTGAGGGAGTTCCTCCCGAGGTTGCGCTGTGCTTGACAGCGACGGCGCTGCCGATGGCTTGAAGAGTCGTTCTTCTAAAACGCCAGGCTTCAGAGGCAGCCTCCTGGATGCCCTCCTGGCGATGTCATCAGCTTCTTCGTTGGTGCCGCGGGGCACATGCTGCAACTCCAGCCCCCAAAACTGCTTTTCCATCCTACAGACCTCTGCAAGATAAGCTTCCATGTGCTCGTCCTTCGGCTCGTACACCTTGTTGGAGAAGTTGCCGAGGAGTTGTTAATCACCCTTGATGTTGAGGTGCTTCACCCCCAATGCTGCTGCAACTTTCAAACCCGCTATGAGGCCCTCGTATTCTGCTATGTTGTTGGAGACCTTCTCGCCATGCTGGAAACAGAGCTGCACCGCGTAATAGAGCTTGTCCTGAGTGGGGGATATAAGCACTGTACCAGCCCCCGCGCCGTGCCATGAGAATGCTCCATCAAAGTACATGACCCAGCTGTCTGGTGCCTCGCTTCCTGGGGAAAGTGACCGATCCTCGCCTGCCTCGAGCCCTGGGGCCTCAGTCCATTTTGCCACTAAATCTGCAAGTGCGGCTCCCTTGACGACCCTGGTTGTGTTGAATTCCAACTGAAATGCCTGCAACTCGATGTTCCATTCGGCGACCCTCCCAGCTGAGTTGGGGCTCCTGAGTACCCTTTCCAATGGGTAGGCCGAGATGACCTTGATGGGGTGACCTTGAAAGTAGTGTCATAGCTTTCGCGAGGCCACCAATAGTGCGAGCAAGAGCTTCTGAGGTATGTGGTATCGTGCCCTTGCATCCCACAACACCGTGCTGACGAAATACACCGGATGCTCGACGAGGGTGGGTGGGCTGATGAGGTCCGCGCCCTCCGGAGGGTTTGGCGCCTCCTGAGACGCCGGAGCCCCCAGCACCTGGCTGCCTGGTGTGGCCTCTTCAGCCCTGGGGGCGTCTCTCTGCTGAGGCTAGTCTCCATCTGCCGAGGTCATGGATTTCACGAGGCCTTCCTGGTCTTGTGCTGCCGCGGCCAGGGCCGTGGCCGGTCGTGACGCAGCCTTGACCTGGCGCTCTTCCCGAACTGCAACTAGAGCTGCACTGGCGGAGTAGGGTGTGGTGGCGAGGTAGAGCACCAGGGGCTCGAGAGGGCGTGGCGCCACCATCACAGGAGGGCTGGTCAGGTACTTCTTGAGGTCTTGAAATGCTTGGTCGGCCTCCTGTGTGCATTCAAACGTGCCCTTCTTCTTCATCAGCTTGAAGAAGGGCAGGGCTCGGTCCCCCAGCTTGGAGATGAAGCATCCTAACGCAGTTACGCGCCCAACGAGCTTCTGCATTTCTCTAAGGGTTTGTGGCGGACTCATGTCTTTGATCGCCTTGACCTTCTCCGGGTTGGCCTCGATCCCCCTGTGGGACACGAGGAAGCCCAGAAGCTTGCCAGAAGGAACACCAAACACGCACTTCTCCGTGTTGAGTCGCATGTCCACTTCACAGAGGCTCGCGAAGGTCTCTTCCAGGTCCTGGATCAAGGTCTTCGCCTCTCGAGACTTCAGCACAATATCGTCGACGTAAGCCTCGGTGTTTTTCCCGAGCTGCCGGCCTAAAGCGATGTGCATCAGCCACTGGAAGGTTGCACCCGCGTTGCGCAACCCGAATGGCATGCAGGTATAGCAGTATACCCCACATGGGGTCAGGAAGGCCGTCTTCTCCACGTCTTCTACCGCCATCTTGATTTGGTGATAGCACAAAAATGCATCCAGGAAACACAGCAGGTCGCACTCGGCGGTGGAGTCAACAATTTGGTCGATGCGAGGGAGTGGGAACGGATCTTTAGGGCAGGCCTTGTTGAGGTTGGTGAAGTCGACACACATGCGCTCCTTTCCTCCCTTTTTCGACACAACAACAGGGTTTGCTAGCCATTTGGGGTAGCGAACCTCACGAATAACACCTGCTACCTCTAGCTTGCGAGTTTCTTGGACGATGAAGGCCTGCTTCTCGGTGGACTGCCGCCTTGCTTTCTGCTTCACGGGGCGTACATTGGGGCACACATTCAGGTGATGCTCAATCACCTGCCTTGGGACCCCCGCTAGCTGCTTGGCTTCCCATGCGAACACTTCCCTGTTCAAGCACAGGAATTTCACCAGCGCCTCCTCCTGGTCGGGGTCGAGATTGGCACCTATGGTGAAGGTGGCGCCGGAGGACCCGTCCTCCTCAACTGGTACCTGCTTGTTCTCCGCCTTGTCCTGGGTGAACAACTGCTTCTTCTTGGTCGGTGCAGCCCCCTTGGGCTTGGAGGCGTCCGTGCCGGCAGGCTGTGCTGCCGCAGCTGTCTTGAGGGCGAGCTTGAGCGCCAACAGAGCATCCTTGGTATCTCCAGCTACGGTGAGGACGCCGCTCCTCCTGGGCATCTTCTTGAGGTTGTAGGCCGGATGGGTCGCTGCCATGAACTGAGCCAAGGTGGGGTATCCAAGGATGGCGTTTTACGGGAGGCCAATGTGGGCGATGTCGAAGTTGAGTAGCTCCGCGCGGAAGTTGTCATGGGTGCCGAAGGTCACAGGCAGGCGGATCTGCCCCAGGGATCTGGAGGAACCGCCTCCGACACCCGAGAAGGGCTTGCTGGGTTGGCGTCATTCCAGCAGTACATGGAGGAGGCTGAAGGCCTCTATCGAGAGCACGTTGAGGCCGGAGCCGCCATCGATGAGGGTCTTGGTGATGGCCACCTGACAGATGGTGGGCGTGCAAAGCATTGGGAGTGCACCCGAGCAGGCAATGTTGACGAGGTGATCGTCCGAGTTTAAGGTCAGGTCGGCCTTGGGTGCCGCCCAACCCGGGGGAGCTCCTTGGCGTGTGAGGGCGGCGCCGATCAGACAGAAGAATGGCTTGGCGTGGCGGTCTAAGGGTGGCGCCTGCGAGCCGCCAAGGAGAGCTGCGATGACCGGGGGCGCCGGCGCAACCTACTCGGTGAGGAAGAGGTTGCGCAGCTCCTCCCAGGAGGCCACAGAAGATGTTGGCAGGTTGAGCAGCCAAACGCGTGGGACGCCGGTGAGGGCCATGGGAAACCAGTTGGCCATGACCTTGTCGTCGCCTCCGGCCTTGAGGACGGCCTCCTTGTATGCCAGCAGGAAAACCAGCGGGTCCGCCACGCCGTCATAGCGTGGCGGCATCTCTGGCTTGAACTTGCGTGGCCACTGCACCTGCCGCAAGGCGAGTGCCAAGGCTCGGAGCCCCCTGGCCCCAGCGCTGGCATCGGCCACCGGAGCTGGAGGCGCGTTGTCTGCCATGAGGGCGAAGCGCGGTGATGGTGGAGAGCGAGCTGACGGAAGGGAGAGCTTCGGCGCACCCCTACCCAGCATGCCAAATGTCGGATATTGGGTTCTGGCAAAACCCTTAAGGTTCGAACTCTGGGGTGCGCGCGAAGATCTTCTCCCTACAGAAACACGCCCACAACCTCACTGCGATTCTAAGCTAGCACGATGAACAACACAAGAGACACGAGGTTTATACTAGTTCGGGCCACCGTTGTGGTGTAATACCCTAATCCAGTGTGTGGTGTGGTGGATTGCCTCTTGGGATGATGATGAACAGTACAGATGAAGAACAGCCTCGCGAGAGGTGTTCTTGTGGTGGTGGTGTTCTTATTAGTCAGGATCTGATTCACCTCTGTTGGCTCTAGGTCGGATTAGATGCCCTCTACTGTGGTGGCTATCTCTATATATAGAGGCCCTGGTCCTCTTCCCAAATATTGAGCGGGAAGGGAGCCAACAACGGCCATTTTGAACGGGGACAGCTAGTACAAGCTATCCTGACTAAAGGTGGTGTTTGATTTCCAAAGGCACTGGCGATGACGCCGTCTTGGGCTCCACGGTGACCTCCATCCTGCCACTCTGCTGGTCTTGGTCTCATTGCACTGATATGGAAACCTTTGCCTGATGACTCGGTACTCCGCGCCTGCGCTTGCCCCCTTTGCACCAAAGAGGAAACGAGGACACTACGCAGGCTGGTGCCCGCCTGGCGCCCGCCTGGTCTTGATCGTCATGGCTTGCGTCATGAGCACCTCGTGAGGTACCCCTTGCCTTGATCTCTCTGCCTCCTCACGAGCCTGCCTGCTGAGGCTGCCCCTAAGGAGGCCTTGCATCGTCCGCCCCACGAGGCTTGGCCCCTCACGACGGTCTTGAACTTGGGTTAATGAAGACGGGTCGTACTGGGCCACTGCTGAGCCACGCCGCAGGCCACAGGTAGGCAAGTCTGGGGACCCCCGTTCCCAGAACACCGACAGAAACATGTGGGAAGACTGATAACAACATAGATGATTCCTGTTAACAAGCTGTGTGTGTTGTGAGCAAACGATTGCTTGTATACAATTGTCAGTGATTGATGAAATCATCACCGACGTGTGACACTCCAAAATTTTTACTTTGGTTTTCAGCAAAAACTTTGTGGTTTTTGAAAAGAGGCCATTTAAAATTTTCCAGAAAACCTTCCTCTTAAGAGACTTTCTTTTCTTTGGCAAGGTTTTTATTCTGGCTTCAAACTTTGGTGTTTGACCTCTTGAAACTTCTTCTCTGTTGGTTCTCTCTCTAAATTATTTTTGGGAGTTTAATCTTTTTCTTTAAAAAAAAGAAACTCCATGAAATTTGGGATTTTCATATCTTGGAACCACCATGACTTGGCATTCTTGCCCATGTGGTAAAACCCCTCCAAAACCTCGGAATTCGTCATAGACAATGAAGGAATATTATGGTACGGAGAAAGGCTATGCGTGCCAAACATAGAAGACCTTAAACAACAAGTTTTAACTGAAGCACACACCACTCCATATACGATCCACCCTGGAGGAACCAAAATGTATAAGGATATTCAGGAAAGATTTTGGTGGCACGGTATGAAGAGGGACATAGCCGCTTTCATTGCATGCTGCGACTCGTGTCAACGTATAAAAGCTGAACATCAGAGACCAGCCGGACTACTACAACCTAACAAAATACCTGAGTGGAAATGGGATGAAATAGGGATGGATTTTATTGTCGGATTACCTCGGTCACGACACGGGAATGATGCCATATGGGTCATCACTGACAGGTTGACCAAACTAGCACACTTTATTCCAGTGAAGACAACCTACACCACTCAGAGGCTTGCCAGAATTTATCTTTCCCGCATAGTATGTCTGCACGGTGTCCCGAAGACTATAATTTCCGACAGAGGCACTCAGTTCGTCTCAAGATTTTGGGAGCAATTACAACAGGCTCTGGGAACCCAACTAGCCTTCAGTACCGCATACCATCCTCAGACTGATGGACAAACAGAACGCGTAAACCAAGTTTTAGAAGACATGATGAGAGCATGTGTCCTCACCTATGGAACCAGTTGGGAGGACAGCCTGCCATATGCCGAGTTCGCATACAACAACAGTTACCAGGCCAGCCTGCAAATGGCTCCTTTCGAAGCCCTATACGGAAGGAGATGTCGTACCCTGTTAAATTGGTCAGAGACCGGAGACAGCCGCATCTTCGGACCAGATATGCTCAGAGAAGCCGAGGAAAAAGTCAAGCTAATCAGGGACCGACTTAAGACCGCTCAAAGTCGACAGAAAAGTTATTATGATCAGAAACATCGTAGGGTCAGCTTCGAACCCGGTGAATTCGTATACTTGAGAGTATCCCCGATGAGAGGATTGCAACGGTTTAAGATAAAGGAAGATTAGCACCAAGATTCATTGGACCATTTTGCATAGTGGCACGAAGAGGCACTGTAGCCTACCAGCTAGACTTACCCGAAGACTTGTCCGACATTCACGACGTGTTCCACGTCTCTCAATTAAGGAAGTGCGTAAGCAACCCAGAGAAACAAGTATCTCATGAGAACATTGACATACAGCCAAACCTCACTTATCGAGAACGTCCCATAAGAATATTAGAGGAGTCTGAAAGGAGGACCCGACAGAAAACCATCAAGTTTTTCAAAGTCCAGTGGAGCAATCACACCGACAGTGAAGCAACCTGGGAAAGCGAGGATTTTCTTCGGACAGAGCATCCACACTTATTTAAGGATCAGCTGAAATCTCGGGGACGAGATTTTTCCTAAGGGGGTAGGTGTTGTGACACTCCAAAATTTTTACTTTGGTTTTCAGCAAAAACTTTGTGGTTTTTGAAAAGAGGCCATTTAAAATTTTCCAGAAAACCTTCCTCTTAAGAGACTTTCTTTTCTTTGGCAAGGTTTTTATTCTGGCTTCAAACTTTGGTGTTTGACCTTTTGAAACTTCTTCTCTGTTGGTTCTCTCTCTAAATTATTTTTGGGAGTTTAATCTTTTTCTTTAAAAAAAAGAAACTCCATGAAATTTGGGATTTTCATATCTTGGAACCACCATGACTTGGCATTCTTGCCCATGTGGTAAAACCCCTCCAAAACCTCCCCTACAACTTGTGATCAACCTAAATTCTCTGTCCCAACTAATCCAAACTGGTTTTGGATTTTTATTCCAATTATTTTTCCCTCAATTCAATTCTGAAAATTATTTGGAGCCTGAGAGATTTTCAAAGCAAGTGCCCTATTGCATTTGAGTTTTGACCTCAAACCAATTCTCCTGGATTGTCCTTTGAACCCACAACCCAGAACCATCTTGATCCACTCCTCCTCTTTTCAAATTTTTCAAAATTCAGTCTCTGCAAGTTTGGACCAGATTTGCCAAATTTGGTGAAATTCATATCTACACTCCTCCAAAAATTCCACCAAAATTCAGGCAGCCTATTTGAGCAAGGAGAAGCCACTCCACCAAAAATCAGCTCAAGGAAAAATCACCAGAGGCCAATTTCATTCGGTCGAACACCTTGTGGGCACTGTTACTGTTCAATGTTCAGAAATTCAGTTTCAGTGTCATCTTCAGTTTCGACAGTTTCAGTCACGCGGCCACAGTGCACTTGGCACGTTGCTCGCGGCCTCGTTTGCTTGTCCGAAGCTTCACACGCGCACTTGGCGCGACCCTGGCGTCGGTGGCGCCCTGGCCCGCCTGCGCCAGCGTGTCTTGCGGCGGCCGGCTCCCCGTAACGGCCGACAGGGAGGAGAACGGCGGCGCAACGCCGTTCGGCACCGCCCAAATCTTCTGGTGGCTCCGCGTGGCCTTCTCCGTGCCAGCGCACGCATGCGGCACCGTCGCCGTGGCGCAGCACGCACGGAGAGCGCTCTCTGCCGCCGACGGGCCCGCGCCACCCCGTTCCGTCGAGCTCGACCCAAACGCCCAAACCCCGGCCAGCTTAGCACAAAAATGGACCCGTTGAACCTCCGTGATGACGCTCGACCCCTAACCACCCCGACCGAGCACTGCGCCACCGTAATCGCTCGCCGGAAATCTCCGTTCACGGCAACCGCCTCGGACCGCCTATATAAAGGGGTCCCGAGCTCACTCTCGTGCACGCAGCACCTCCACTACTCACCAACACCCCGCCAGGCCACTGGGAGGACCTCGAGGAGGTCTCCTTCCCCGGCTCCGGCCACCTCGCCCCGCCTCGGCCTCCAGCTCGATTCACTTCGGTGAGGCCACCTCCGGCGCCCAAACCTCGTCCGTAGCCCTCTCTTGCACCCAGTAGTCTAACCCCCACCTCAATTTAATCTTTGCAGCCCTCTCCGACGAGCTCCATCCACGCCCGAACCACCGTCCGCCGGAGTTGAGACCGCCGTCGACGTGCTGCTCACCGGCGACCAACACCACCACCCACCGTTGCGGAAGGACACGGTGAGCACATTGGTAACCTCTGATCCCCATGCCTCGCCGTGGATCGCCGCCGGCGACCACAGCAGCTCTCGGGCGCCGACGAGCCTCGTCCCTCCCATTTGAAATTTAAACATGACAAGTGGGACCCGCTGTCAGCCTCTCTGTCCTTTCTAAACGAAGCGTTATCTGAAAACGCTCTCTGCCAAATACGTTTTCTCTTCGGGCTGGCGTAATCGCTACCGAAGCGTTTTCTGCTTTTATAAACTAGCCCCTGGAAATCTTCTGTTTCATTACAGATAAGTCCCTGGACAAAAACCCTTATAACTTTTAATCAGAAAAGTATTTTTGATTGATTCTTTTTCTGTTCTCTTTAAAATTTTGTCTAGTTTTTTATCAGATTTATTTGAAAAATATTTGGTTTACCTTCTGTGCTCTCCTTGGTATTTACGTTAGCGCATATATCTTCTTTAAACGTAGATACCGAAGGAGGTGACGGAGCCGCGAACTTCACCGAGCTAGGCTCCGACTACTCTGAACCAGGCAAGCATGTTTGAACTTTTGATATGATGAGTGTCTTGGCATGTTTTGCATTTAGTTAGTTTCATGGCATGCCGGTGAGTATACCGATGAACGTTATTTTATGTGATAATGAGGTAAGTGAGTTCGATGATCCATACGTGGATGAATGTGAATATGAATGGCCATGTGTTGGCATGAGGATGGGTACGACGGCAGTGTTGTAGCATGCCAGTCTTACGCCAGACTATGTGACTTCAGTGTCAAACCATATCGGTCCAGTACCTATCATTTCCTTCCTTGTACTACCACATGTTTTCCGCAAGGAATATGGTTTAGTAAGTTCCAAACCGCTTTCATGGTACACACCAAAGAGGAGAGGCCGTGATGATGGTTCCATGGCCCTGGATTAAAGCCAGTCATCCGGTCAGGGGGCATGGGTGTTTCCGGTTGGGACCGAGAGGGGGGCACCCCTTAGAGCGCGCGTATATAAATTTGATCCCATGCTATTCGAGATTGTGATCTCCCCGTCTCAAAAGTTTTTCTTGGACGATGACTAGGGTGATTCCTAGCATCGAGAGGTAGGATGGGTGTGTACCGGTTAGCTGTGTTTTCTTCTGAAATACCGTAAACGGAACTAGTCCTTCGTGACTACGGAAATCCGTTGACTGTGGGAAAAATTTTGTACAAACTCTGCAGAGTCATATATTCCTCCAAATCATCTCTTCCATGTCAAGTTTCGTTCCTTCTCATCCTAATCAATTGTCAGCTTTGATGACAGAGACTCCGATGAATCGCATGAGTGCTAAGTCCGGTTAAATGATCACTCCTGTGGATGGACTAACCCGTTTGTTTTCATGAATTGAATGTTTATTATGAGTATTATTTACTTGTGAATTAAAGCCCTTTATGTGATGTCACTCAGACATCCGACTGTGGCATTTCTTTTAAAGCCCTTTCTGCGATGTCGCTCAGACGTCCGACTGTGGCATTTCTTTTTAAAGCCCTTTATGTGATGTCGCTCAGACGTCCGACTGTGGCATTTCTTTTAAAGCCCTTTCTGCGATGTCGCTCAGACGTCCGACTGTGGCATTTCTTTTAAAGCCCTCTATGTGATGTCGCTCAGACGTCCGACTATGGCATTTCTTTTAAAGCCCTTTACTGCGATGTCGCTCAGACGTCCGACTGTGGCATTTCTTTTAAAGCCCTTTATGTGATGTCGCTCAGACGTCCGACTGTGGCATTTCTTTTAAAGCCCTTTCTGCGATGTCGCTCAGACGTCCGACCGTGGCATTTCTTTTAAAAGCCCTTTATGTGGTGTCGCTAAGATGCCCGACTGTGGCATCATTTTCCTTATTTTTATTTGTTCACCTTTCGAGGCGTCGCTTCAGACACCCGATCGGTCCTTATTTATGTTCTGTGGAATTTCAGGCGGACTACCGCCGTTTTCCCTTTTTACTTACCCGTTATGCCAGTTTTATTTATTGTGCATTAAGGAATTAATCATGTTGCATCCATGCATGCATTTGTTATATCTTACGTCCGAACTGTCTTGCGAGTACTTTCAAAGTACTCACTGGCTTGTTGATTTGGCCAGATGCTGACGAAGGCGATCTCATGGATGAAGAGTTCGATAGCGAGCCCGACACTTAGAGGAGTCCCAGTCAGTCTTGTGCGACCCTGGATTTGGCCACTGTTTTATATCCGCTTCCGCTACCAAATAAATTCATCGAGCCTCTCCTCGACGCTCGATGAGATGACAGACGTAGAGTCTTGTCTTTCTCTCCCCGCTGTGTTTTTCCACCACCAGCCTATCCTTGAGTCAGTAGTATGTCTCCACACCACTGTGTTCTGTCCGCCATTATGTATGATTATTGGCGTACTTGTAATAATTTGGTTGAGCAACCGTAGTTCGACCCTGTAATATATTTTATGCTACTGGCTTATTGTATCAAGAATTTGTCTGCCAGTGTGGAGGATTTCTCTCATACTGGACTTAAAAGATTGGCTTTTCAATAAATATTTTTATTGGAAAACCGGTCGTGACAAGCTTGGTACCAGAGCCAGGCTGACTGTAGGAAGCCACTAGGTGCGATCGCTAATTGGTTATTAGCCTGATAGAGCTAATTTATATTTTTGCAATGGTAGTCATTTTCTGTCAGTCAGCATAAATTTATGATCTGACCCTGCAGAATTTTGCCTACTTTTGTAGATGGCCGACGTCAGCTGCGAGTCTCAGACCTTCGCCAACGTACCCGATGGGTTCGTCAAGCTTCTTTCTTCCATCGTTCAGGTCGTGATGGGGCCATCCGTGCGCCCAGTCTTCACACTCTACCAGCACCGAGTCAACGACAGTCTGACCATGCACCAGGCCGCGGTGCAGTTCAGGGGAGGGCGTGGTGAGTTACGCCGCTTCCGGTTCGTGGGAAGAGCCATGCCTACGGAGAGGCATGCTATGCAGATGGCAGCCCGCGAGGCGATAGCTCGTCTCAGGGATGTCCTTCCCGTGATGAAGACTCGTCGTTACCGTTATCTTCCGTGCCATGTGCCTTACACCTGTCACTACGCATATTCCTGCCCCAGAGGAGAACGAGACGAGGCTTTTGAGATGCTCATTGAGTATCTCCGGGCCCTGGAGGCAGCCTTCGACAACCTGGTGGACGACTTCGTAGCTACCCGCATGGACTCAGTCCATGGCTGTGCTGCCAACAGGAGGGAGCTCCTACCCATCGCTCCGCCACCGACTTTTGTCTCGTCATCAGCATCTTTTACGCCTACTCGTCGCCTGCCTTCTACCGAAGAATTTAACCAAGTCATTGCACCCACTCCAGCGCGTACTACACCAACCTTCGCGCCCACTCCTGTACGTGTTGCTCCGCCCCTGGCGACCGCTCTGCCCGCTCTGCGCAACACTACACGTATGGAGCCCATTAGCGAGGAGGAGGTCGAGTCCCCAACCTCGCTACGCCTCGCCCTCGCAGGGCAAGGGAGGTCGTCAACATTTCTGCCTGAGTACGCTTAGCTGCCGTGTTGTACCGCTTTGTAAGATATGTGCATAGGCTGGGAGAAGTAGCCTGTTTTCGCATCATGTAGGATCTGGAGAAGTGCACTAGCCTTAATAACATGTCAGGATTAGGTACGCATATCCTGAGTGATGTACTGTATAATTACCGCCCGCGTGTAAGATGTGTAATGAGCAGTCCTTCTCCGTGCGCAAGTCGTTTTATTTTTTTCTTAAGTAAGCTGAGTTATTTAATTCTATTTGCCAGCTTTATGCATTTTATGGTTTTGTTTTTGCGACTCTTTCCGCTTTTCTTATGGGTTTTACAAAATATATCCCCAGAGTGAAAAATGTCTCGTCCTTGGACTCGCTCCATGCCAATTCCATCAGAGGAAAATTATGATGCACAACCCAGCAACGAGTTCACTCAGGGACAGTCAAGCCAACCGGGAAATGAATCGGCACTTTCACAAATGTGCCGCCTTTATGAACAGAGTCAGCAACAACATCGTGAAATAATGAACCAAGTCATCAACATGGGAAATCACCATGGACAGTATCAGCAACATTCCAAGTTATCTGAGCTACAGAAGACACGTCCTCAAACATTTTCTCACACTGACAAGCCTCTTGAAGCCGAGGACTGGCTTCGAGATATGGAGAGGAAATTAATTATTGCAAAGTGTTCAGATCTCGAGAAAGTACTATATGCTCCACACTATCTCACAGGAGCAGCCGCATCGTGGTGGGAGAATTTTCTGCACATGCATCCCAACGAAAATGACATAACCTGGGATGATTTCAAGGAAGGTTTCCGTGGTGCACATATTCCTAAGAGTATTATGAAAATCAAGAAGAGAGAATTTGATGACCTCAAACAAAGAAACATGACAGTGTCAGATTACAACAGTCAATTTACCCTATTATCCCGCTACGCCAATGAGGAGCGTATGACTGAAATCAAGAAGATGGAGAAATTCCTTGACGGTCTGGCGCCCGCACTTAAATGCCAACTGGTCGTGCACACTTTTCCTGATTTTAAAACGCTGGTGGACAAGGCCATTACTCTGGAAAATGAGAGACGCAGTCTGGAAGATATCCGCAAGCGAAAAAGGGACCAGACTAACCACACTCGCAATCACCGAAGCAAGATAGATTTTAAAAAGGGTGGGACACCCAAATTCTCATCCAATGTCTCACGCCCAATCAAGAATTTTCATGCAAGGGACAAGGAATTCACCTATCGCCCCGGCGTTACTTGTTACGCTTGTGGAGAAGAAGGGCACTATGCCAAACAGTGCCCCAAGCCAAGGAACTCAACCCCAAAGCCGAACAACGACAGCAATAATTCAGCGCCCAAACGAAACAATTTCAATCCCAACAATAACCACAGGAAGGGTCATCTGAACCACGTAACCAAAGAGGAGGCACAAAATGCTTCGGATATCGTACTCGGTACGTTTCCTGTCAACACAATACCTGCAATGGTTTTGTTTGATTCTGGAGCTTCTCACTCTTTCATCTCGAAAAGTTTTGCTTTGCAAAATAATTTTTCGATGCTTCCTTTGGAGAAATCCATAATAATCAAGTCCCCCGGGATTCAGCAAGTTTCTCAGAATTACTGTCAGAATGTGGTCATTGAGTTTGAAGGATTGGAGTTTTACGCAAATCTTATTGTATTGGAAAATAAAGGGCTGGATGTCATCCTAGGGATGGATTGGCTAACCACCAATAAAGGTTTTATAGACTGTTTCAACAGGACCGTGATTCTCACACACCACCAAGGGAAGACAATAAGAGTATCAGCCAAGGAAGGAAAAAGACCCCGGCAACCGAGATTAAATAAGGTGGACGTTTCTGAGCTAAACAAGGTTCCAGTAGTGTGTGAATTTCCAGATGTATTCCCTGAAGAGCTGCCAGGCATGCCACCAGATCGAGAAATAGAATTCCGCATTGAGCTAGCACCAGGAACCACCCCCATATACAAGAAACCATACAGAATGGCACCATCCGAGTTGATCGAATTGAAGAAGCAGATAAAGGAATTACTGGATAAAGGGTACATTCGGGCCAGCTCCTCACCTTGGGGATCACCAATTTTATTTGCCAAGAAGAAGGATGGAACGCTGAGATTGTGTATCGACTATCGAGCACTTAACATGGTCACAGTCAAAAACAAATACCCGATGCCAAGGATAAATGATTTGTTTGATCAACTTGCTCAGGCCAAGGTATTCTCAAAGATTGACTTAAGGTCAGGATACCATCAATTGAAGGTACGAACGGAAGATATCCCCAAAACAGCCTTCACCTCCAGATATGGACTGTACGAGTTCACAGTGATGCCATTTGGATTAACTAACGCCCCGGCATATTTTGTTCACCTCATGAACAAAGTATTTATGAAGTTTATGGACAAATTCGTCGTAGTATTCATCGACGATATTCTGGTATACTCCAAAACACCAGAAGAGCACGCAGAACATCTCAGGATTGTACTAGGAGAGCTAAGGAAACACCAATTGTATGCCAAGTTCAGCAAGTGCGAATTTTGGCTAAGACAAGTAGGTTTTCTAGGCCACGTGCTGACTCAAGACGGTATAGCAGTGGACCCAGAGAAAGTCAAGGCCGTACTCGACTGGAAGTCACCAGCCAGCGTAACAGACATACGAAGTTTCTTGGGAATGGCAGGGTATTACCGCAGATTTATTGAAGGATTTTCCACCATATCCAAGCCTATGACACAGTTACTCAAGAAAGATAAGAAGTTTGAATGGACAGAAGCCTGCGAGAAAAGCTTCCAAGAGCTAAAGCGGAAATTAACAACAGCACCAGTATTAATTGTACCCGATATACACAAGAATTTTGAAGTATTTTGTGACGCATCCAGAAAGGGTCTCGGATGCGTGTTGATGCAAGAAGGCAAGGTTGTCGCCTACGCTTCAAGGCAACTTCGCAAACACGAGGAAAATTATCCCACTCATGATTTAGAAATGGCAGCAGTTATTCATGCACTCAAGGAATGGAGGCATTTTCTACTTGGGAATCGATGTGAGATATATACGGATCACAAAAGCCTCAAATACATTTTTACGCAGCCAGAACTAAATTTACGGCAATGCCGCTGGTTAGAATTGGTAAAGGATTATGATGTTGGTATCCATTACCATCCAGGGAAAGCAAACGTAGTGGCCGATGCCCTGAGTCGGAACCCCAGCTCCGACGGGAACTATCTGCACAGCTTGAGGCCCGAATTCCATCAAGAATTTGTCAAGCTCAACTTGATAATGGTAGCAGAAGGCACCATATCAAACTTGGAAATACAACCACACCTTGTGGAGAAAATTAAAGAGGCTCAGTCCGGTCACCCCAGCATTGAAGGAATTAAAAGGAAGTTGAGTATGGGCAAGGCCTCGGAATTCGTCATAGACAATGAAGGAATATTATGGTACGGAGAAAGGCTATGCGTGCCAAACATAGAAGACCTTAAACAGCAAGTTTTAACTGAAGCACACACCACTCCATATTCGATCCACCCTGGAGGAACCAAAATGTATAAGGATATTCAGGAAAGATTTTGGTGGCACGGTATGAAGAGGGACATAGCCGCTTTCATTGCATGCTGCGACTCGTGTCAACGCATAAAAGCTGAACATCAGAGACCAGCCGGACTACTGCAACCTAACAAAATACCTGAGTGGAAATGGGATGAAATAGGGATGGATTTTATTGTCGGATTACCTCGGTCACGACACGGGAATGATGCCATATGGGTCATCACTGACAGGTTGACCAAAGTAGCACACTTTATTCCAGTGAAGACAACCTACACCACTCAGAGGCTTGCCAGATTTATCTTTCCCGCATAGTCTGTCTGCACGGTGTCCCGAAGACTATAATTTCCGACAGAGGCACTCAGTTCGTCTCAAGATTTTGGGAGCAATTACAACAGGCTCTGGGAACCCAACTAGCCTTCAGTACCGCATACCATCCTCAGACTGATGGACAAACAGAACGCGTAAACCAAGTTTTAGAAGACATGGTGAGAGCATGTGTCCTCACCTATGGAACCAGTTGGGAGGACAGCCTGCCATATGCCGAGTTCGCATACAACAACAGTTACCAGGCCAGCCTGCAAATGGCTCCTTTCGAAGCCCTATACGGAAGGAGATGTCGTACCCCGTTAAATTGGTCAGAGACCGGAGACAGCCGCATCTTCGGACCAGATATGCTCAGAGAAGCCAAGGAAAAAGTCAAGCTAATCAGGGACCGACTTAAGACCGCTCAAAGTCGATAGAAAAGTTATTATGATCAGAAACATCATAGGGTCAGCTTCGAACCCGGTGAATTCGTATACTTGAGAGTATCCCCGATGAGAGGATTGCAACGGTTTAAGATTAAAGGAAAATTAGCACCAAGATTCATTGGACCATTTTGCATAGTGGCACGAAGAGGCACTGTAGCCTACCAGCTAGACTTACCCGAAGACTTGTCCGACATTCACGACGTGTTCCACGTCTCTCAATTAAGGAAGTGCGTAAGCAACCCAGAGAAACAAGTATCTCATGAGAACATTGACATACAGCCAGACCTCACTTATCGAGAACGTCCCATAAGAATATTAGAGGAGTCTGAAAGGAGGACCCGACAGAAAACCATCAAGTTTTTCAAAGTCCAGTGGAGCAATCACACCGACAGTGAAGCAACCTGGGAAAGCGAGGATTTTCTTCGGACAGAGCATCCACACTTATTTAAGGATCAGCTGAAATCTCGGGGACGAGATTTTTCCTAAGGGGGTAGGTGTTGTGACACTCCAAAATTTTTACTTTGGTTTTCAGCAAAAACTTTGTGGTTTTTGAAAAGAGGCCATTTAAAATTTTCCAGAAAACCTTCCTCTTAAGAGACTTTCTTTTCTTTGGCAAGGTTTTTATTCTGGCTTCAAACTTTGGTGTTTGACCTCTTGAAACTTCTTCTCTGTTGGTTCTCTCTCTAAATTATTTTTGGGAGTTTAATCTTTTTCTTTAAAAAAAGAAACTCCATGAAATTTGGGATTTTCATATCTTGGAACCACCATGACTTGGCATTCTTGCCCATGTGGTAAAACCCCTCCAAAACCTCCCCTACAACTTGTGATCAACCAAAATTCTCTGTCCCAACTAATCCAAACTGGTTTTGGATTTTTATTCCAATTATTTTTCCCTCAATTCAATTCTGAAAATTATTTGGAGCCTGAGAGATTTTCAAAGCAAGTGCCCTATTGCATTTGAGTTTTGACCTCAAACCAATTCTCCTGGATTGTCCTTTGAACCCACAACCCAGAACCATCTTGATCCACTCCTCCTCTTTTCAAATTTTTCAAAATTCAGTCTCTGCAAGTTTGGACCAGATTTGCCAAATTTGGTGAAATTCATATCTACACTCTCCAAAAATTCACCAAAATTCAGGCAGCCTATTAAGCAAGGAGAAGCCACTCCACAAAAATCAGCTCAAGGAAAAATCACCAGAGGCCAATTTCATTTCGGTCGAACACCTTGTGGGCACTGTTACTGTTCAAAGTTCAGAAATTCAGTTTTCAGTGTCATCTTCAGTTCGTCAGTTTCAGTCACGCGGCCACAGTGCCCTTGGCACGTTCCTCGCCGCCTTTCCTCTTGTCCGAAGCTGCACACGCGTGCGTGGAGCTTCCTGGCGTCGGTAGCGCGCTGGCTCGCCCTCGCGGCTCTTCTGCGGCGTCGGGACCTCCCGTGGCGGCCGACAGGAGGCACACCACGGCAAGAACGCCGTTCCGCGCCGCCCATCGCTCCCTGGCTCTCCGCGTGGCCTCATGCACGCCAGCGCACGGCGTAGCACAGCCAACGTGGCCGGCAAGCACGGAACGCGCTCTCCGCCGCCGACGGCCCGCGCCACCCCGTTCCGTCGAGCTCGACCCAAACGCCCAAACCCCGGCCAGCTTAGCACAAAAATGGACCCGTTGAACCTCCGTGATGACGCTCGACCCCCTAACCACCCCGACCGAGCACTGCGCCACCGTAATCGCTCGCCGGAAATCTCCGTTCACGGCAACCGCCTCGGACCGCCTATATAAAGGGGTCCCGAGCTCACTCTCGTGCACGCAGCACCTCCACTACTCACCAACACCCCGCCAGGCCACTAGGAGGACCTCGAGGAGGTCTCCTTCCCCGGCTCCGGCCACCTCGCCCCGCCTCGGCCTCCAGCTCGATTCACTTCGGTGAGGCCACCTCTGGCGCCCAAACCTCGTCCGTAGCCCTCTCTTGCACCCAGTAGTCTAACCCCCACCTCAATTTAATCTTTGCAGCCCTCTCCGACGAGCTCCATCCACGCCCGAACCACCGTCCGCCGGAGTTGAGACCGCCGTCGATGTGCTGCTCACCGGCGACCAACACCACCACCCACCGTTGCGGAAGGACACGGTGAGCACATTGGTAACCTCTGAACCCCATGCCTCGCCATGGATCGCCGCCGGCGACCACAGCAGCTCTCGGGCGCCGACGAGCCTCGTCCCTCCCATTTGAAATTTAAACATGACAAGTGGGACCCGCTGTCAGCCTCTCTGTCCTTTCTAAACGAAGCGTTATCTGAAAACGCTCTCTGCCAAATACGTTTTCTCTTCGGGCTGGCGTAATCGCTACCGAAGCGTTTTCTGCTTTTATAAACTAGCCCCTGGAAATCTTCTGTTTCATTACAGATAAGTCCCTGGACAAAAACCCTTATAACTTTTAATCAGAGAAGTATTTTTGATTGATTCTTTTTCTGTTCTCTTTAAAATTTTGTCTAGTTTTTTATCAGATTTATTTGAAAAATATTTGGTTTACCTTCTGTGCTCTCCTTGGTATTTACGTTAGCGCATATATCTTCTTTAAACGTAGATACCAAAGGAGGTGACGGAGCCGCGAACTTCACCGAGCTAGGCTCCGACTACTCTGAACCAGGCAAGCATGTTCGAACTTTTGATATGATGAGTGTCTTGGCATGTTTTGCATTTAGTTAGTTTGATGGCATGCCGGTGAGTATACCGATGAACGTTATTTTATGTGATAATGAGGCAGGTGAGTTCGATGATCCATACGTGGATGAATGCGAATATGAATGGCCATGTGTTGGCATGAGGATGGGTACAACGGCAGTGTTGTAGCATGCCAGTCTTACGCCAGACTATGTGACTTCAGTGTCAAACCATATCGGTCCAGTACCTATCATTTCCTTCCTTGTACTACCACATGTTTTCCGCAAGGAATATGGTTTAGTAAGTTCCAAACCGCTTTCATGGTACACACCAAAGAAGAGAGGCCGTGATGATGGTTCCATGGCCCTGGATTAAAGCCAGTCATCCGGTCAGGGGGCATGGGTGTTTCCGGTTGGGACCGAGAGGGGGGCACCCCTTAGAGCGCGCATATATAAATTTGATCCCATGCTATTCGAGATTGTGATCTCCCCGTCTCAAAAGTTTTTCTTGGACGATGACTAGGGTGATTCCTAGCATCGAGAGGTAGGATGGGTGTGTACCGGTTAGCTGTGTTTTCTTCTGAAATACCGTAAACGGAACTAGTCCTTCGAGACTACGGAAATCCGTTGACTGTGGGAAAAATTTTGTACAAACTCTGCAGAGTCATATATTCCTCCAAATCATCTCTTCCATGTCAAGTTTTGTTCCTTCTCATCCTAATCAATTGTCAGCTTTGATGACAGAGACTCCGGTGAATCGCATGAGTGCTAAGTCCGGTTAAATGATCACTCCTGTGGATGGACTAACCCGTTTGTTTTCATGAATTGAATGTTTATTATGAGTATTATTTACTTGTGAATTAAAGCCCTTTATGTGATGTCGCTCAGACGTCCGACTGTGGCATTTCTTTTAAAGCCCTTTCTGCGATGTCGCTCAGACGTCCGACTGTGGCATTTCTTTTTAAAGCCCTTTATGTGATGTCGCTCAGACGTCCGACTGTGGCATTTCTTTTAAAGCCCTTTCTGCGATGTCGCTCAGACGTCCGACTGTGACATTTCTTTTTAAAGCCCTTTATGTGATGTCGCTCAGACGTCCGACTGTGGCATTTCTTTTAAAGCCCTTTCTGCGATGTCGCTCAGACGTCCGACTGTGGCATTTCTTTTAAAGCCCTTTATGTGATGTCGCTCAGACGTCCGACCGTGGGATTTCTTTTAAAGCCCTTTCTGCGATGTCGCTCAGACGTCCGACCGTGGCATTTCTTTTAAAAGCCCTTTATGTGGTGTCGCTAAGATGCCCGACTGTGGCATCATTTTCCTTATTTTTATTTGTTCACCTTTCGAGGCGTCGCTTCAGACACCCGATCGGTCCTTATTTATATTCTGTGGAATTTCAGGCGGACTACCGCCGTTTTCCCTTTTTACTTACCCGTTATGCCAGTTTTATTTATTGTGCATTAAGGAATAAATCATGTTGTATCCATGCATGCATTTGTTATATCTTACGTCCGAACTGTCTTGCGAGTACTTTCAAAGTACTCACTGGCTTGTTGATTTGGCCAGATGCTGACGAAGGCGATCTCATGGATGAAGAGTTCGATAGCGAGCCCTACACTTAGAGGAGTCCCAGTCAGTCTTGTGCGACCCTGGATTTGGCCACTGTTTTATATCCGCTTCCGCTACCAAATAAATTCATCGAGCCTCTCCTCGACGTTCGATGAGATGACAGACGTAAAGTCTTGTCTTTCTCTCCCCGCTGTGTTTTTCCACCACCAGCCTATCCTTGAGTCAGTAGTATGTCTCCACACCACTGTGTTCTGTCCGCCATTATGTATGATTATTGGCGTACTTGTAATAATTTGGTTGAGAAACCGTAGTTCGACCCTGTAATATATTTTATGCTACTGGCTTATTGTATCAAGAATTTGTCTGCCAGTGTGGAGGATTTCTCTCATACTGGACTTAAAAGATTGGCTTTTCAATAAATATTTTTATTGGAAAACCGGTCGTGACACGACGGGTTCCATTGTTTAGTCCGTGTGAGATGTGATTTTCTCTGTCTACAGAGCATCAACATATATACTTAAAAATACAGCATTAGAAAGCGAAATTAAGCATACAATTACACAAGTGACTACACACTTAACATTTCCACACACCAAAGTAAGCAATTACATGCATATTAAACTAGGAGAAACGAGGATCTAATCATCTAATTATTGTTGTGATGACGCTTGACATTGCTCTACTTCCGGCTGGATCCCTGGCCATTATGGGGAAGGAGGCACTTCGTCATGTTAATGATCCGCTTGTACATGTTGTAGCTCGTGTACGCCTCCTTGGCCATGTACACGACGTGAGCTTTGTCGAGTTTATCCATCCAGGCCGAGTGCCAGGAACACTTGTGCTTGTTGCAAGAATCCTTCATGTCTCTATAGCTGGGGTCGATGATGGCCTCGGTGAGGTGAACCAGTGAGTCCTTCTCTTGCTGCTGCCCCAAATCTGGTATTGGCCCTGGATGTCGACAAGATTCTGGAAGGCGATGCCCGAATTCTTGAGCACCTTTACATCATTGGTGATGTCCACCGTAGCGAACATGTAGTGGGGGTTGTTGACAAACCAGGCGAAACGCTCGCACGACCTGTGGCCTGGCAGTAGTGGTAGACGAGGACGTGGTTGTGCACGCACATCTAGGCGACATCAACCTTGGGACGAGATGCGACACGAGTGTGGGTGTACTCGATGTCGAACCCGAACACGTTGTACTTCTCCTTGGCAAGCAACAACTCCATGATGTGGATGGAGTGTGTTGGGGAACGTAGCAGAAATTCAAAATTTTCCTATGAGTCACCAAGATCTATCTATGGACAGACTAGCAACGAGGGGAAGGAGAGTGCATCTACATACCCTTGTAGATCGCTAAGCGGAAGCGTTCAAGAGAACGGGGTTGAAGGAGTCGTACTCGGCGTGATCCAAATCATCGGAGATCCTAGTGCTGAACGAACGGCACCTCCGCGTTCAACACACGTACAGCCCGGTGATGTTTCCCATGCCTTGATCCAGCAAGGAGAGAGGGAGAGGTTGAGGAAGACTCCATCCAGCAGCAGCGCAACGGCGTGGTTGTGATGGAGGAGCATGGTAATCCAGCAGGGCTTCGCCAAGCACCGCGAGAGAAAAGGAGAAAGAGAGGTAGGGCTGCGCCAGGGAGAGGTGGAAACTCTTGTGTTTGCAGCCCCAAATACCTCAAGTATATAAAGAGGAGAGGGAAGGGGGTGCGCCCCCTCTAGGGTTCCCACCCCAAGGGGTGCGGCAGCCCCAAACCCATCTAGGGTGGCGGCCAAGGGGGGGAGAGGGGGAAACTTGCCCCCCAAGCAAGGTGGGGCGACCCCTCCCCAAACCCTAGGCACCTTGGGCCCTTGTGGGGGAGGCGCACCAGCTCACCTGGAGCTGGTCCCCTCCCACACTTGGCCCATGCAGCCCTCTGGGGCTGGTGGCCCCACTTGGTGGACCCCCGGGACCCTCCCGGTGGTCCCGGTACATTACCGATAAAACCCGAAACTTTTCCGGTGACCAAAACAGGACTTCCCATATATAAATCTTTACCTCCGGACCATTTCGGAACTCCTCGTGACATCCGGGATCTCATCCAGGACTCCGAACAACATTCGGTAACCACGTATATCTATTCCTTATAACCCTAGTGTCATCGAACCTTAAGTGTGTAGACCCTACGGGTTCGGGAACCATGCAGACATGACCGAGACGTTCTCCGGTCAATAACCAACAGCGGGATCTGGATACCCATGCTGGCTCCCACATGTTCCACGATGATCTCATCAGATGAACCACGATGTCAAGGACTCAATCGATCCGGTATTCAATTCCCTTTGTCTAGTGGTATTGTACTTGCCCGAGATTCGATCGTCGGTATCCCGATACCTTGTGCAATCTCGTTACCAGCAATTCTCTTTACTCGTTCCATAACACATCATCCCGTGATCAACCCCTTGGTCACATTGTGCACATTATGATGATGTCCTACCGAGTGGGCCCAGAGATACCTCTCCGTCATGCGGAGTGACAAATCCCAGTCTTGATTCGTGCCAACCCAACAGAGACTTTCGGAGATACCCGTAGTGCACCTTTATAGCCACCCAGTTACGTTGTGACGTTTGGTACACCCAAAGCATTCCTACGGTATCCGGGAGTTGCAAAATCTCATGGTCTAAGGAAAAGATACTTGACATTAGAAAAGCTTTAGCATACGAACTACATGATCTTTGTGCTAGGCTTAGGATTGGGTGTTGTCCATCACATCATTGTCCTAATGATGTGATCCCGATATCAACGACATCCAATGTCCATGGTCAGGAAACCGTAACCATCTATTGATCAACGAGCTAGTCAACTACAGGCTTACTAGGGACATGGTGTTGTCTATGTATCCACACATGTATCTGAGTTTCCTATCAATACAATTATAGCATGGATAATAAATGATTATCATGAACAAGGAAATATAATAATAATAACTAATTTATTATTGCCTCTAGGGCATTTTCCAACAGTCTCCCACTTGCACTAGAGTCAATAATCTAGTTCACATCGCCATGTGATTAACCCTTACAGGTCACATTGCCATGTGACCAACATCCAAAGAGTTTACTAGTGTCACTAAACTAGTTCACATCATCATGTGATTAAGACTCAATGAGTTCTGGGGTTTGATCATATTTTGCTTGTAAGAGAGGTTTTAGTCAACGGATCTATAACATTCAGATCCGTATGTACTTCGCAAATCTCCAGGTCATATTGTAAATGCTGCTTCCACGCTCCACTTGGAGCTATTCCAAATGGTTGCTCCACTATACGTATCCGGTTTGCTACTCAAAGTCACTCGGATAGGTGTTAAAGCTTGCATCGACATAACCTTTTACGCCGAACTCTTTATCACCTCCATAATCGAGAAACATGTCCTTATTTACTCCAAGGACAATTTTGACCGCTATCCAATGATCCATTCCTGGATCATTCTTGTACTCCTTGACTGACTCATGGCAAGGCACACTTCTGGTGCGGTACACAGCATAGCATACTATAGAGCCTACGTCTGAAACATAGGGGACGACCTTCGTCCTTTGTCTCTCTTCTGCCGTGGTCGAGCTTTAAGTCTTAACTTCATACCTTATAACTCAGGCAAGAACTCCTTCTTTGACCGATCCATCTTGAACACCTTCAAGATCATGTCAAGGTATGTGCTCATTTGAAAATATTATTAAGCATTTTGATCTATCCTTATAGATCTTGATGCTCAATGTTCAAGTAGCTTAATCCAGGTTTTCTATTGAAAAACACCTTTCAAATAACCCTATATGCTTTCGAGAAATTCTACATCATTTCTGATAAACAATATGTCAACAACATATACTCATCAGAAATTCTATAGTGCTCCCACTCACTTCTTTGGAAATACAGGTTTCTCATAAACTTTGTATAAACTCAAAATCTTTGATCGTCTCATCAAAGCGTACATTCCAACTCTGAGATGCTTACTCCAGTCCTTAGAAGGATCGCTGGGGCTAGCATAACTTTTAGCATCCTTAGGATCGACAAAACCTTTCTGATTGTATCACATACAACCTTTCCTTACGAAAACTGGTCAGGAAACTCGTTTTGACATCCATCTGCTAGATTTCATAAATGCAGCCATTGCTAACATGATTCCGACAGACTTAAGCATTGCTACGGATGAGAAAAAATCTCATCCTAGTCAACTCCTTGAACTTGTGAAAAACTCTTTGCCACAAGTCGAGCTTCATAGACGGTGACACTACCATCCACGTCTGTCTTCTTCTTAAAGATCCATTTATCTCAATGGCTTGCCGATCATCGGGCAAGTCCACCAAAGTCCATGCTTTGTTCTGATACATGGATCCTATCTCGGATTTCATGGCTTCTAACCATTTGTCGGAATTTTGGCCCACCATCGCTTCTCCATAGCTCGTAGGTTCATTGTTGTCTAGCAACATGACCTTCAAGACAGGATTATTGTACCATTCTGAAGTAGTACGCATCCTTGTCACCCTACGAGGTACGGTAGTGACTTGATCCAAAACTTCATGATCACTATCATAAGCTTCTACTTCAATTGGTGTAGGCGCCACATGAACAACTTCCTGTGCCCTGCTACACACTTGTTGAAGTGACAGTTCAATAATCTCATCAAGTCTCCACCATCCTCCCACTCAATTCTCGAGACAAACCTTTCCTCGAGAAAGGACCCGATTCAAGAAACAATCCCTATTGCTTTTGGATCTGAATTAGGAGGTATACCCAACTGTTTTGGGTGTCCTATGAAGATGCATTTTATCCGATTTGGGTTCGAGCTTATCAACCTAAAACTTTTCACATAAGCGTCGCAACCCCAAAGTTTTAAGAAACGACAACTTAGGTCTCTCCAAACCATAGTTCCAACGGTGTCATCTCAACAGAATTACGTGGTGCCCTATAAAGTGAGTGTGGTTGTCTCTAATGCCTAACCCATGAACGATAGTGGTAATTCGATAAGAGACATCATGTTACGCACCATATCCAATAGGGTGCAACTATGATGTTCGGACACACCATCACACTATGGTGTTCCAGGCGGTATTAATTGTGAAAAAATTTCCACAATGTCTTAATTGCGTGCCAAAGCTCGTAACTCAGATACTCATCTCTATGATCATATCATAGACATTTTATCCTCTTGTCACGATGATCTTCAACTTCACTCTGAAATTACTTGAACCTTTCAATGATTCAGACTTGTGTTCCATCAAGTAAATACACTTAGCATCTAGTGAAATCATCTGTGAAGTAAGAACATAACGATATCCACTGCGTGCCTCGGCACTCATTGGACAGCACACATCAAAATGTACTACTTCCAACAAGTTGCTCTCTTGTTCCATCTTACTGAAAACAAGGCTTTTTAGTCATCTTGCCCATGTGGTATGATTTGCATGTCTCAAGTGATTCAAAATCCAGTGAGTCCAAACGATCCATCTGCATGGAGTTTCTTCATGCGTACATACCAATAGACATGGTTTGCATGTCTCAAACTTTTCAAAAACGAGTGAGTCCAAAGATCCATCAACATGGAGCTTCTTCATGCGTTTTTATGACTTACATGGTAGTGCCACAAGTAGGTGGTACTATCATTACTATCTTGTATCTTTTAGCATGAACATGTGTATCACTACAATCGAGATTCAATAAACCATTCATTTTAGGTGCAATACCATTGAAGGTATTATTCAAAAACCAGAGTAACCATTATTCTCCTTAAATGAATAACCGTATCGCGACAGACATAATCCAATCATGTCTATGCTCAACGCAAACACCAAATAACGATTATTTAGGTTTAACACCAATCTCGATGGTAGAGGGAGCGTGCGATGCTTGATCACATCAAGCTTGGAAAAACTTCCAACACATATCGCCAGCTCACCTTTAGCTAGTCTCCGTTTATTCCGTAGCCTTTTATTTTGAGTTACTAACACTTAGCAACCGAACTGGTATCTAATACCCTGGTGCTACTAGGAGTACTAGTAAAGTACACATTAACATAACGTATATCCAATATACTTCTATCGACCTTGCCAGCCATCTCATCTACCAAGTATCTAGGGTAATCCTGCTCCAGTGGCTGTTCCCCTTATTACAGAAGCACTTAGTCTCAGGTTTGGGTTCAACCTTGGGTTTCTTCACTAGAGCAGCAACTGATTTGCCGTTTCGTGAAGTATCCCTTCCTGCCCTTGCCCTTCTTCAAACTAGTGGTTTCACCAACCATCAACAATTGATGCTCCTTCTTGATTTCTACTTTTGCGGTGTCAAACATCGTGAATACTTCAAGGATCATAATATCTATCCCTGATATGTTATAGTTCATCACGAAGCACTAGCAGCTTGGTGGCAATGACTTTGGAGAAACATCACTATCTCATCTGGAAGATCAAATCCCACTCGATTAAAGTGATTGTTGTACTCAGACAATCTGAGCACAAGCTCAAGGATTGAGCTTTTCTCACTTAGTTTGCAGGCTAAGAAAATCGTCGGAGGTCTCATACCTCTTGACGTGGGCACGAGCCTGAAATCCCAATTTCAGCCCTCGAAACATCTCACATATTCCATGATGTTTCGAAATCGTCTTTGGTGTCTCAACTCTAAACCGTTTAACATTATTGAACTATCATGTAGTTATCAAAATGTGTGTGTCAGATGTTCGCAACATCCACAGACGACGTTCGAGGTTCAGCACACTAAGCGGTGCATTAAGGACATAAGTCTTCTACGAAGCAACGAGGACAATCCTTAGTTTACGGACCTAGTCCGCATAATTGCTACTATTAACTCTCAACTGAATTTTCTCTAGGAACATATCTAAACAGTAGAACTAAAGCGCGAGATTATGACATAATTTGCAAAGACCTTTTGACTATGTTCAGGATAATTAAGTTCATCTTATGAACTCCCACTCAGATAGACATCCCTCTAGTCATCTAAGTGATTACATGATCCGAGTCAACTAGGCCGTGTCCGATCATCACGTGAGACGGACTAGTCATCATCGGTGAACATCTTCATGTTGATCATATCTACCATACGACTCATGCTCGACCTTTCGGTCTCTTGTGTTCCAAGGCCATGTCTGTACATGCTAGGCTCGTCAAGTCAACCTAAGTGTTTCGCGTGTGTAAATCTGGCTTACACCCGTTGTATGTGAACTAGAATCTATCACACCTGATCATCACGTGGTGCTTCGAAACAACGAACTTTCGCAACGGTGCACAATTAGGGGGAACACTTTCTTGAAATTTTAATGAGGGATCATCTTATTTACTACCGTTGTTCTAAGAAAATAAGATGCATAAACATGATAAACATCACATGCAATCAAAAAGTGACATGATATGGCCAATATCATTTTGCTCCTTTTGATCTCCATCTTCGGGGCTCCATGATCATCATCGTCACCGGCATGACACCATGATCTCCATCATCGTGTCTCCATGAAGTTGTCTCGCCAACTTATTACTTCTACTACAATGGATACCGGTTAGCAATAAAGTAAAGTAATTACATGGCATTGTTCAATGACACGCAGGTCATACAATAAATAAAGACAACTCCTATGGCTCCTGCCGGTTGTCATACTCATCAACATGCAAGTCGTGATTGCTATTACAAGAATATGATCAATCTCATACATCACATATCATTCATCACATTCTTATTGGCCATATCACATCACATAGCATACCCTGCAAAAACAAGTTAGACGTCCTCTAATTGTTGTTTGCATGTTTTACGTGGCTACTATGGGTTTCTAGCAAGAACGTTTCTTACCTACGCAAAAACCACAACGTGATATGTCAATTGCTATTTACCCTTCATAAGGACCCTTTTCATCGAATCCGATCCGACTAAAGTGGTAGAGACTGGCACCCGCTAGCCACCTTATGTAACAAGTGCATGTCAGTCGGTGGAACCTGTCTCACGTAAGTGTACGTGTAAGGTCGGTCCGGGCCGCTTCATCCCACAATGCCGCCGAATCAAGATTGGACTAGTAACGGTAAGCATATTGAACAAAATCAACAACCACAACTACTTTTTGTTCCACTCGTGCAAAGAATCTACGCAATAGACCTAGCTCATGATGCCACTGTTGGGGAACGTAGCAGAAATTCAAAATTTTCCTACGAGTCACCAAGATCTATCTATGGAGAGACTAGCAACGAGGGGAAGGAGAGTGCATATACATACCCTTGTAGATCGCTAAGCGGAAGCGTTCAAGAAAACGGGGTTGAAGGAGTCGTACTTGTCGTGATCCAAATCACCGGAGATCCTAGTGCCGAACGGATGGCACCTCCACGTTCAACACACGTACAGCCCGGTGACGTCTCCCATGCCTTGATCCAGCAAAGAGAGAGGGAGAGATTGAGGAAGACTCCATCCAGCAGCAGCACAACGACGTGGTGGTGATGGAGGAGCGTGGTAATCCAGCAGGGCTTCACCAAGCACCGCGAGAGACAAGGAGAAAGAGAGGTAGGGTTGCGCCAGGTAGAGGTGGAAACTCTTGTGTTTGCAGCCCCAAATACCTCAAGTATATAAAGGGGAGAGGGAAGGGGGTGCGCCCCCTCTAGGGTTCTCACCCCAAGGGGTGCGGCAGCCCCAAACCCATCTAGGTTGGCGGCCAAGGGGGGAGAGGGGGAAACTTGCCCCCCAAGCAAGGTGGGGCGCCCCCTCCCCAAACCCTAGGCGCCTTGGGCCCTTGTGGGGGGGGGGGCGCACAAGCCCACCTGGAGCTCGTCCCCTCCCACACTTGGCCCATGCCCTCTGGGGCCGGTGGCCCCACTTGGTGGACCCCCGGGACCCTCCCGGTGGTCCCGGTACATTACCGATAAAACCCGAAACTTTTCTGGTGACCAAAAGAGGACTTCCCATATATAAATCTTTACCTCTGGACCATTTCGGAACTCCTCGTGACTTCCGGGATCTCATCGAGACTCTGAACAACATTCGGTAACCATGTATATCTATTCCTTATAACCCTAGCGTCATCGAACCTTAAGTGTGTAGACCCTACGGGTTCGGGAACCATGCAGACATGACCGAGACGTTCTCCGGTCAATAACCAACAGCGGGATCTGGATACCCATGTTGGCTCCCACATGTTCCATGATGATCTCATCTGATGAACCACGATGTCAAGGACTCAATCGATCCCGTATTCGATTCCCTTTGTCTAGCGGTATTGTACTTGCCCGAGATTCGATCGTCGGTATCCTAATACCTTGTTCAATCTCGTTACCGACAATTCTCTTTACTCGTTCCGTAACACATCATCCCGTGATCAACCCCTTGGTCACATTGTGCACATTATGATGATGTCCTACCGAGTGGGCCCAGAGATACCTCTCCGTCATGCGGAGTGACAAATCCCAGTCTCGATTCGTGCCAACCCAACAGACACTTTCGGAGATACCCGTAGTGCACCTTTATAGCCACCCAGTTACGTTGTGACGTTTGGTACACCGAAAGCATTCCTACGGTATCCGGGAGTTGCACAATCTCATGGTCTAAGGAAAAGATACTTGACATTAGAAAAGCTTTAGCATAGAAACTACATGATCTTTGTGCTAGGCTTAGGATTGGGTCTTGTCCATCACATCATTCTCCTAATGATTTGATCCCGATATCAACGACATCCAATGTCCATGGTCAGGAAACCGTAACCATCTATTGATCAACGAGCTAGTCAACTAGAGGCTTACTAGGGACATGGTGTTGTCTATGTATCCACACATGTATCTGAGTTTCCTATCATTACAATTATAGCATGGATAATAAATGATTATCGTGAACAAGGAAATATAATAATAATAACTAATTTATTATTGCCTCTAGGGCATATTTCCAATAGAGTGCTCCACCCAGATCGGGTTGTTAGTGTAAACCACCGAGAGCTCTGTGAACCTACTATGGGTGTCCACCACGGCATGCATGGTGGACTGCTGCTCGTCATCCGCAGCCGCTCGGAGCGCCATTGGATCCATGCAGGATACCCTCTAAGAATTTGTCGTGGTGGGTGTGCTTCTTGCAATGGTGGGGCGCGATCGAAATGTTGAAGAGACACAAGGATTAAATAGCCACTGTAATAAATGGGGGCCGGCCGGCCTGTAATCATCATGTCTTGTCACGACGTTCATAGAGGAGGATTCCAGTGCACGCTTGACAACATCACACCGCACGTGTTTCCTTGGACCATGCGTGGGCTCGAAGAGGCGCCAAATGTATCGTCGGTGAGCCTGTTCCCACGCGACCACGCAGTTTACCGTGCAAGCTTCCCGCTCGACTTGTTTGGCCATGCGTCGGCTAGAAGAGGGACAAATCGTGGGAATTTATTGGCAAAAAGCTTTGTAAAAATGAAGTGTGTGGAATGACTTCGGTCATAAGTTTACCCATGGGTGATGAGGTCAAAGTTACATAGAAGGGTGATGATGGACACTCGACTGCAATGATTAATTCTGCGCTCTATAGGGCACCCGGTTGAAGAAACCAATTGTGTGCAATAATGTCAAAGATCATAGTCGAGTTAGCTATACAGATCATGTGCTATGAGATCGACAAGCTAAACATATTCGAGAATGGTTAATAAAATATAAGACCATTGCATATTAAGGTCAAAATAGTGCTACCAATATACGAGTCTCATACGATGCTATTTCAATGATTATACCACAAAAGCTCAAAATATTACAAGGTTCAAATTCTAGAGTTATATGGCTCAAATTCGAAGATTACAAGGTTCAAACAGATATTAGAAATGAAATTCAGCTCATCAGCTGCAGACACTCGTGCTGATCCGCTGAACATGGATATTAGAGAGGTTCAAACTAATATTACCACTTCTAAGTCTGGTTTCGAAACCTCATAATTTTTGCAAAACGGGTCAGCCACTAAGAAGTCATGTATGGGGTTGACACGATGACTTCCGATTACTCTGTCATCTGAAGTTCCAAAATGAAATTCAACATTTTCAGAGCCTATTCCATTCTTCTGCCGACGTTGATCAACAAACCATTCATTTTTGTGAAATAAATGTATGGCAAACCTCATTACCTTCAGCACCCTTGCTCTGACAACAAAGAACCTAGCGAATATAATCTCCGGTAAGGTCCCTCGGTAGGAGTTCAAAGTAATTTCTAAGAGATGCAGATCTAGGCATTCGACGTGATTATTATATTGTATCACATTATCCACCACTGGGCCTAATCTTATCTGCAAACACAAACAACAAATTACATACACTGGACAAATAAAGCTCATACACACTACAAAAAAATACACTTATGTGATGATACGTGTTTGTCACAGTAGGTCACGTTTTTTGTCATGCATGTACACCCATGATGATTTTATGACAGAATCAAGATAGTCATACCTATGTTGTCGTAGAAGTGTTCCATGACATTACCAAAATTAACTTCACGGAAGTGTCCACTTCCATGACGATAAATCGCGCGTCATAGAAGAGCTTTCGTCAAGGGTGACCGACACATGGCATCCACCGTAACAGAACACCGTTAAGCTATCGGGTCCGGTTTTGGATCCGATAACCCATTAACAGCCCCGGCCAATGGGGATTTTCCACCTGTAAAATCATCATTGGCTTGAGGAAACACGTGTCAGCTCACCGTTGGGACAGATGTCATCCACTCATTGGACCAAAGGCACCTATGATACGTCGACACATGGCATGGCCCAACAGAGGCCCATAAAAAGGCCGGCATGTTTGACTTGGTCCAAAGGTGGCAGGCCGGCCCACGAAAACCCTGTTAATGGCATGTTCGCATATAGCCCATTTACAGCCTGCTAACCCAGGGCCCGTTACGACCCATCCGAATTATGCCTCGTAGCGTCATCTGGGCCGTCCAATATGATTCCAGCCCGTTTTCAGTTCTAGCCCATGTATGGCCCATGACGTCTTTTGGCCCATATGAGGCCCTTTGTAACTCTTGGCCCATTAACGGCCTGTTGTGAAACTGGCCTGTAATGAACAGTGCATCACTTTATACCCATTAACGGCCCATTATTGCATTAGGCCATTTGCAACCCATGTTATCTTTCGGCCTTCTTAGGGCCCATTTATTCTTGCGCTCATTTCCACCATTCGGTTACTTACGGCCGTTACTGTCATTTTCTGCTTGTGGGCCAAATTCAGCCCGTGGTTACAGTCGGCCCGTTTGTGGCCCGTTAATACGTTGGGCCATTTTCATAGTGTCACCAAATACGGCCTATTAACAACAGCCCGTTATGGTCGGCCCATGAACGGACGATTCCAACTCTAGCCCGTTTACAACCATAATGCGGTCTATTATTGGCCCATGTTTGGCCAATCAATCATACTGCCCGTATAAGGCCCATTGATGATACGGCCCGTAGAAGGCCCATTGTTTCTACGACCCATAGAAGGCCATTGTTTCTATGGCCCGTAGAAGGCCCATTGTTTCTACGGCCCATAGAAGGCCCATTGTTAAACGGCCCGTAGGAGGCCCAGTGTCACTACAGTAAATATGTAGCCCATGGTTATTATGGCCTTGTTTTAAAAAATAGGTTATTGCGGCCACTAGCAAACAGCGAAAAAAGAACTGCGCTGACTAGAAGGAAACAAATAAACAAGACAATAAGGAAATAAATAAGCAAGCAACTTACGCTAGGCTATCACAGCTATTACATATATTACATCCACTGGGCATCAAAGTTCGACACCAGTGCAAATAAACGCGCCGACAAAAGAATATACAAAGCTGAGAGCAGTTCAGAAAGCACTAGGCCTGGCCAGGTCGGGCCCCACAAACAACCGAAGAAGCTGATTAGACCTTAGTTGTGTCAACAATAGATGCTTCATCCCTAGCTGTATGGCACGATAGTGCGCAAGGCAGTCCTCTGACATCTTCATTACATCTCTGACTTCAAGTCGGAGCTGAGCTGAAGCAAGCCTTTCCGCTTTAAGTTGAGACTGAAGAAGTTGAACTCATTGAGGCAGCAACTACATAAAGGTTGTCTCACACCTGCTGGTGAGTAGCTTCAACTCACTGTCTTCATCAAGACAGGACCTTGGAGTCATCTCGCTGTCCTCAAGATGGTTTGGCTCACTATCTTCCCTAAAGTTCTGCCTGGCATAAGAGATACGACTCTGAAAGAGAAACAAGGAGACACGTAACAAGTTTCACAATTATATAAGCAAATAAATGGATCTGTTCTGCATAAGGAACATGTTTTTACAACTACAATTTAAAACTGGTAGTTGTTGCAAACAGCCAATCAGATGTAAAAAGCAAAGTAAACAACAGTGGAGGAAATGATGCCTATCCAAATCTATACTAGAACAAAGTTTTAAGGCTTGAGAAGGATGAACTTACATTACATGTTAACACGGGCTGGACAAAGTCCTTCTCCATGTTGATGGAAGGATAAGTCAATAAATTCCCCAAAGAAATTCTTTATAAGCGTTGCCATTATTCTACATTTTGCAAAGAGTAAATATAGATCAAATAATATTGGAAGAAATAGAGGATAATGAAGCTCAGGTGCAGACTGATGATACATAATCAAATAGCAATTAATTAAGTACAATGTTACAAGGCAAAAGAGCGAGAGGTACTGACAAGAGCAATGCAGAGCCTAGTATGGTTCTGAGATCGTATGATCCTTTGAGCAAGGAGTTTGGTCTGAAATTAGTTTTCATACAAGAGAGAAGGTAAGGCACATGCAGAAATTTAGGAGTTAAAATTTTGAATTGATATCATAGACAGTACCTGACGATGGGCTCTCAGCAGTTCTAATAGGGGTTTGGCCACTGGAGTAGGTGTAAAGTGTGGTACAGTTGGGTTTGTGTTTTCTGTGGCTGCTGATCTATCTGATTTAATAGGTATCACCACCTTTTTCCAAATACCTAGTTTGTACTCCTTGAGGATCTGCACTCACCCTCTTCCTTTTGGACATCTATTACGAAAGAACAACATTTGACTGGAAAAACATAGTATGACGATACATGGAATAGGTACAGAAAATGGATAGGTATGGCATATACTCATATATGATGCTTAAACTAAGCATATGGTGCAACAAAGTAGAAGTAATGCAAGAGGTCAGATGCAAAATATGTGCGACCAATACAACCTTGCCAAGTTAGAGCAAGCACCTTGATGGGTGAATAAGATAGGCCATCCTCCACCATGCCAAGTTTGTTAGCCAGTTGATTGTTCTGCAATATTCCTCCCGTGCGCCCATTCTCATATTCATTTTGATAATGTTCAATATCTCACATGCATGAAAACATAAAAACAAGTGAGATTATCTTTGTAATGCAGAAGTGATTCTAATCCAATACTGCCTCCCTGTAAACCCCATTGTGCTATCTCTACAATTCTTTTAAGAGATGCCATGCATGTTGTAATTTTGTGTGTTCATTAATATAATGTGGCCTACTACTCAAAATATGAGACCTCCAGAAGTGATGACACTTCGCAGATGACAGCTTCAACATATAGTAAAGAAGAACAAGTCGACCTGACCTGACAGATTCAAAATATACTAAGGGAGAACAACTTGACGTGATCAGTCGACCGCAAGAGAAGAGGATCATCTTAAAGAAGAGCAGAAGAGCAAGCAGTTGAAGATATTACAAGTCTTTCAATACAATGTCGGTTGGCCACTCATGATGAACCAGAGAGCATTGAGAAAAACTATTCCTTCCGGTCTCTCCATATGTGGCTCACATGCATTTTGAAACTAAAGTAGGAACATTTAGCTGACCAATTAAACATCTCTCAGTTTTACTAATATCAGCATAATATCAGATTTGAATTTGTACAACTAAGCTTGTTTAGCTCGATGGGTGGAGCAATGCTATTATGACACGAACCACGTAGGCTGATCGTGGTCATCATAAAATGGGGAAACCGTCAGCATAATGAGTATAGTGTTGACCGTGGCAGTGGGATGGCAGATCTGATGCTGCAAACTGTGCAAAGGGTAGTTAGCAACTGATGTTTGCTTTGAAATAACAACTAAGATTTGGTATGGACAAGAAAGTACAGTCAACAAGTGACAAAGAAATGCAATTTTGCTGTGTCTCTATATGTCGCGACATGCATTTGGAAACTGAAGTGGGACCTTCAACTAACCAATTAAATGTGTCTGTTAACTAATATCAGTATCATATCACAATCATATTTGAACAACTAAGCTTTGGAATTTTGAGTGTTGTGTTGTTTACCTTGAAGGGTGGAGTAATGCTAGTACGATAGAAAGCACCTCAACAGATCATAGTAGAGTAGATAAAAGGGGAAAACCCTAAGCATCAAGAGTAAAATTAGGAAAGTGCAACTAGCTGGACCAGTGGGTGGCGCACATGCTTTTCAAAACGAATATAGGAACATTAGGTGACCAATTAAATGTTCTTTGTTTTAGTGATATGAGCATCATATCAGATTCGCATTTCAACACGTAAGCTTTGGGTTGAGGTCTTGAGGAGCAGTGCTAGCATGACACGAAGCACCTACGATGATGGTAGTGAGTATAAAGGGGGGAAACCATAAGATTTACTAGTATAGTGCCCGTGCCATGGCGGATCTGAAGGTGCAAACCAAACAAAGCTACTTCCCAACCAATGTTTGCTTTCAACTAGCCACTACGATTTGGTACTGACAAGAAAAGTACAGTAAACAAATTACGATCTATTTTCCGGGTGAGATCAATAACTTAAGCACATATGGAAGAGTACCACATCTCTTGCAACGCCATGTGGGCCTCTACTGATACATTGACGGTGATGCGGGTGTGATGGCTGTCTGCGGCGGGGAAGAAGACTTTAGACGGAAGATGGCCGGGTCGGGGGATAAATCATGTTGCCGTGGACGAGGAGGTCGTAGGAGCGGCAATGGCAAGGTGGACGATGGCGCCGATGAAGCGAGAGGACGCGATTAAAGGATCCTAGTCCAGTGCCGTGGATGAGAGACGTCCATCTCTTGTAGTGGACGACGGGGTAGGGGTAGCAGCTCCGGCAAGGTGGAGGATGGGGTGGCGGACGGAGGAGACTGGCCGCATTGGGGAGGTTGTCGTAGCGCCGATAGTGTATGAATGGGGAAATGGAGGGGAGGGGGATTGATGACCCATAAGTGTAGGGGATCAATCGTAGTCCTTTCATAAGTAAGAGTGTCGAACCCAACGAGGAGCAGAAGGAAATGATAAGCGGTTTTCAGTAAGGTTTTGTCTGCAAGCACTGAAATTGTAGGTGATAGATAGTTATGTGATAAAATAAATGGTAACGAGTAACAAGTAAATAAAGTAAACAAAGTGCAGCAAGATGGCCCAATCCTTTATGTATCAAAGGATAAGCCTGGACAATTTCTAATAATGAGAAAGGAGCTCCCGAGGACACATGAGAATTATCGTCAAGCTAGTTTTCATCACGTTCATATGATTCGCGTTCGGTACTTTGATAATTTGATATGTGGGTGGACCGGTGCTTGGGTACTGCCCTTACTTGGACAAGCATCCCACTTATGATTAACCCCTATTGCAAGCATCCGCAACTACAAAAGAAGTATTCAGGTAAACCTAACCACAACATTAAACATATGGATCCAAATCAGCCCCTAACGAAGCAACGCATAAACTAGGGCTTAAGCTTCTGTCACTCTAGCAACCCATCATCTACTCCATGCCTTCCTCTAGGCCCAAATAATGGTGAAGTGTCATGTAGTCGACGTTCACATAACCCAACTAGAGGAAAAGACAACATACATCTCATCAAAATATCAAAATAATACCAAATTCACATGACTACTAATAGCAAGACTTCACCCATGTCCTCAGGAACAAACGTAACTACTCACAAATCATATTCATGTTCGTAATCAGAGGAGTAATAATATGCATAAAGGATCTGAACATATGATCTTCCACCAAGTAAACCAATTAGCATCAACTACAAGGAGTAATCAACACTACTAGCAACCCATAGGTACAAATTTGTGGTTCTGATACAAGATTGGATACAAGAGATGAACTAGGATTTTGAGAGGAGATGGTGCTGGTGAAGATGTTGATGGAGATTGACCCCCTCCCGATGAGAGGATCATTGGTGATGACGTTGGTGATGATTTCCCCCTCCCGGAGGGAAGTGTTCCGCCTCGTGGCGGTGGAGTTTCGTCTCATAAGCTTGCCCATGATTTTTTCCAGGAAATGCTCTGATATAGCAGAAGATGGAAACCGGGGGCCCACCAGGGGGTCCAGGAGACAGGGGCGCGCCCACTGGGGGGGGCACTCTCCTGGATGAGGTGTGGGCCCCCGCGCAGCCAAGGAGGCTCGGGCTGTGCTCATCGCGACAAACGAGTTCCTGCGCTACCGCCCAGTCGACGACGTCTATGAAGAGTGTCTCGACCGCGTCACCAAGCTCGTCCGCGCCATAGGGGGATCCCCCGCGCCGTCCTTCTCGCTGCACCGCACCCTGCCCCAAGCGGGCAATGAAGCTCCAGGGGCGCCTCAGCCGCCTCCTCCTCAAGAAGGTGCCCTGGCCCCAATTAGCGTGGCCCCTGGACGGAACCCACCCCATCCAGTGCCAGCGCAGCAAGAGCGGAGCTGTCAAGAGGTTCCTTGCCCCCAAGAAGCTGCCCGAGTGCTCCCTGCTCCAGTCCGTCACGACCACGCTCCTGTCGCAGCGTGCCAAGACCCCGCGCTGCTCCCAGCTGCAGTGCATGGGGGCCCGCAAGACCAAGCTCCCCGTCACTAGAGGCCTCCCGTGGCCATGGCAGGATGCCGCGCCTACACCACCGGGCTGCGTAGCGTCGTGTGGCCCTGCAAGTTCAAGCTAGACCTGCCTCCTCGCTACGACGGCACGGCCGACCCTGGGGAGCTCCTCCAGCTCTACGAGCTGGGCTTCGAAGCCTCCAACGGGGACGAGAATGTCATGGCGAACTGGTTTCCCATGGCACTCAAGGACGGGGCCGGCACCTGGCTCCCGAACCTGGCGCCAGGCACGATCTCCTCCTGGGATGAGATGCACACCCGTTTCATCGCCAACTTCCAAGGTACTCGCGACCGGCCACCTGCCATGAGCGACATGCACCGTATCAAGCAGCAACCAGGGGAGACCCTGCAGAAGTACATCCAGCGCTTCAACAACGCACGTCTCAAGATTCCCAAGGTGACCGAGGGGGCCATCATCTCGGCCTTCTCCGACGGCGTGCGCGACGTCAAGATGAAGGAGGAACTGGCGATGCATGAAGATCTGTGCACTTCCTTGGAGCTATTCAACTTGGCAACCAAGTGAGCCAGGGCTGAGGAAGGGCGCCTTTCCCTCCTCGAGCTGCCAGCCACCGACCCAGAAGAGAAGAAATGCAAGGCCAAGGACGTGAAGCGCAAGGGGGCTGCCGTGCTCGCGGCAGAACCAGACACCAAGTGGGGCAGAGACCAGCCCGAGTTTTTCAAGGGCAGCCGGTACTGTGTGTACCACGACCTCCACACCCACAACACCAACGAATGCCAAGAGCTCCGAGCCGTGCGAGAAGGAAGGGTCGGTCGACGCCCCAACCGCAACGATCGCGGCTATGGCCGAGGAGGAGGAAGGAACACAGGAAGCTGGGAAGACCGCGGCCCTCGCCAAGGGTGGCGCGACCGACCTCGCGAGGATCGCTGGCAGGATGAGCCTCGCGAGGGAGACTGGAGGGATCGGCCTCGCGAGGATCACCCGCAAGGAAATGCAGGCCTCCCTCCACTGCCGCCACAACCAATGAGAAATGAGGACCATCATCAGGACGAGGGGGCTGGGGGCTTCTAGGAGCCGCACGCGATCGCCTCCATCCTGGGCGGATCTCAAGCCCCAGCCTCTCAATGCATCTTCAGGAAGTTCGCCTACGAAGTGAATGCAGTCCTCCCCAAGCTTGAAGCCACGCGCCCCCTCAGGTGGTCGGCGTGCGCCATCACGTTCAGCTTAGCGGATCAGCTCAAGTGCGCGGCCACAGCCGGAGTCCTCCCAATGCTTTGTTCCCTAGTCATCAGCAACGTGCAAGTCACCAGGACCCTCATCGATGGCGGGGCAGGGCTCAACGTCCTGTCCGTAGAGACGTTCAACAATCTCCAAGTGCCTTACGACCAGCTTCAGCCAACCAAGCCTTTCTCCGGAGTCACTGACGACTCCACAGTTCCAATTGGGCAGGTCCGCCTCCCTGTCACCTTCGGGGCGCGCAACAACTACCGCACTGAGCTCATCGACTTCGACATCGCCCAAATTCGCCTGCCGTACAATGCCATCCTCGGCTATCCAGCTCTCGCCAAGTTCATGGCCGTGGCTCATCACGGCTACAACGTCCTCAAGATGCCAGGAAGCAGTGGAGTCATCACGGTGCCTTGTGAAGAAAGAGACGCGGTGTGCTCCCTAGAACGAGCTTTTCAGGCCGCATCACTTGAAGACCCAGATCGAGGGAGCGGGAGGCTCCCTGAGACCGCCCCCAAGAAGAAGAAGACATCGCCAGGCCCGACCCCTCAGGAGGCAGGCCCATCAGGGTCTACGCCTGCTCAGGGGGCACCTCCTTCTGTCACATAGGGAGGCGCGCCCGGCGCCCTCCTCAAGCAGGGCTCGGGGGCTCCCACCTGGAGGGCCACCGACCTTGCTAAGGTCATGAGGGAGGCGCTTGGGCACCACTTGGAGGCGTGTTTCAGAACACGTTTCCCTCAGGAAGGAGCAAAGCAAGGCGGTCCAAACCCTCAGGAGTTCGTCAGTTAGATCACACAGGAGATGTAGGAGTCAAGAGTCATGAGTGGCAGCCGCCGCTTACCTGCCACAGCTCCCCATCCCGGTGAGGATGGCGGGCTGCGCATCTGCATCTAGCCCTCACGTGTGGGGTGCTGCGGAGGCCCACCCCACAACTACGTTCGCATGCCCTACGGCTTGCCGAACACGGTTGCGGTGCACCAGCGCCTCATGAGGAGCATCCTGGAGGCTCAGGAGGCCATGCATTCTGCAGTCCTGGCGGAGATGGAGATGGTTCGCGAGGAGCCACCAGCGCCTCCGGAGCCTCCCGAGGCTCCTGGGCCTGGGGGCTCGTGAAGATCAGCTCCCGCAACCCGCTACGTCTGCTACTTCAACACCCTTTCGTCGTCAACACTACCAGGTGACATCTTTCAAGTTTCGTTTCCAGCTCGGAGCGCCCTCAGGGCTGCATCATTCCCAGGCCGCGTGGGTCCGTCCCTGCGGCGTGTATCCCTTTTGCTTGTGTTTTTAGCTTACTTTGTTGGGGGCGCCCCTCGGTCTAAATCATCCCCAAGTCGCTCGGGTCAGACCCAGCGGCGTGTATCTCTCTTGCGTTTATTTCCGGGCCATGCATTCGACCCATCATGCTTGTTATTTGGTGCCTGTTCGTGGCACCTCTTCTTCCTAGATGTCGGAAGCTTGCGCGTTAAGGGGGGGGGGGTGCCTAAGCATCGCGACTCAGGGCTCCTACCGGCTCTCCAGCCCTCACCCTCTGGCTTTGCCCACGCCATCGCGCCTCGGCAAACCAGCGATGGCTGGGACCAGCTCGAGGGCTCACTAGAAGGAAACAAATAAACAAGACAATAAGGAAATAAATAAGCAAGCACCTTACACTAGGCTATCACTGCTATTACACATATTACATCCACTGGGCATCAAAGTTCGACACCAGTGCAAATAAACGCGCCGACAAAAGAATATACAAAGCTGAGAGCACTTCAAAAAGCACTAGGCCTGGCCAGGTCGGGCCCCACAAACAACCGAAGAAGCTGATTAGACCTTAGTTGCGTCAACAATAGATGCTTCATCCCTAGCTGTATGGCACGATAGTGCGCAAGGCAGTCCTCTGACATCTTCATTACATCTCTGACTTCAAGTCGGAGCTGAGCTGAAGCAAGCCTTTCCGCTTTAAGTTGAGACTGAAGAAGTTGAACTCATTGAGGCAGCAACTACATAAAGGTTGTCTCACACCTGATGGTGAGTAGCTTCAACTCACTGTCTTCATCAAGACAGGACCTTGGAGTCATCTCGCTGTCCTCAAGATGGTTTGGCTCACTATCTTCCCTAAAGTTCTGCCTGGCATAAGAGATACGACTCTGAAAGAGAAACAAGGAGACACGTAACAAGTTTCACAATTATATAAGCAAATAAATGGATCTATTCTGCATAAGGAACATGTTTTTACAACTACAATTTAAAACTGGTAGTTGTTGCAAACAGCCAATCAGATGTAAAAAGCAAAGTAAACAACAGTGGAGGAAATGATGCCTATCCAAATCTATACTAGAACAAAGTTTTAAGGCTTGAGAAGGATTAACTTACATTACATGTTAACACGGGCTGGACAAAGCCCTTCTCCATGTTGATGGAAGGATAAGTCAATAAATTCCCCAAAGAAAATTCTTTATAAGCGTTGCCATTATTCTACATTTTGCAAAGAGTAAATATAGATCAAATAATATTGGAAGAAATAGAGGATAATGAAGCTCAGGTGCAGACTGATGATACATAATCAAATAGCAATTAATTAAGTACAATGTTACAAGGCAAAAGAGCGAGAGGTACTGACAAGAGCAATGCAGAGCCCAGTATTGTTGTGAGATCGTATGATCCTTTGAGCAAGGAGTTTCGTCTGAAATTAGTTTTCATACAAGAGAGAAGGTAAGGCACATGCAGAAATTTAGGAGTTAAAATTTTGAATTGATATCATAGACAGTACCTGACGATGGGCTCTCAGCAGTTCTAATAGGGGTTTGGCCACTGGAGTAGGTGTAAAGTGTGGTACAGTTGGGTTTGTGTTTTCTGTGGCTGCTGATCTATCTGATTTAACAGGTATCACTACCTTTTTCCAAATACCTAGTTTGTACTCCTTGAGGATCTGCACTCACCCTCTTCCTTTTGGACATCTATTACGAAAGAACAACATTTGACTGGAAAAACATAGTATGACGATACATGGAATAAGTACAGAAAATGGATAGGTATGACATATACTCATATATGATGCTTAAACTAAGAATATGGTGCAACAAAGTAGAAGTAATGCAAGAGGTCAGATGCAAAATATGTGCGACCAATACAACCTTGCCAAGTTAGAGCAAGCACCTTGATGGGTGAATAAGATAGGCCATCCTCCACCATGCCAAGTTTGTTAGCCAGTTGATTGTTCTGCAATATTCCTCCCGTGCGCCCATTCTCATATTCATTTTGATAATGTTCAATATCTCACATGCATGAAAACATAAAAACAAGTGAGATTATCTTTGTAATGCAGAAGTGATTCTAATCCAATACTGCCTCCCTGTAAACCCCATTGTGCTATCTCTACAATTCTTTTAAGAGATGCCATGCATGTTGTAATTTTGTGTGTTCATTAATATAATGTGGCCTACTACTCAAAATATGAGAGCTCCAGAAGTGATGACACTTCGCAGATGACAGCTTCAACATATAGTAAAGAAGAACAAGTCGACCTGACCTGACAGATTCAAAATATACTAAGGGAGAACAACTTGACGTGATCAGTCGACCGCAAGAGAAGAGGATCATCTTAAAGAAGAGAAGAAGAGCAAGCAGTTGAAGATATTACAAGTCTTTCAATACAATGTCGGTTGGCCACCCATGATGAACCAGAGCGCATAGAGAAAAACTATTCCTTCCGGTCTCTCCATATGTGGCTCACATGCATTTCGAAACTAAAGTAGGAACATTTAGCTGACCAATTAAACATCTCTCAGTTTTACTAATATCAGCATAATATCAGATTTGAATTTGTACAACTAAGCTTGTTTAGCTCGATGGGTGGAGCAATGCTATTATGACACGAACCACGTAGGCTAATCGTGGTTATCATAAAATGGGGAAACCGTCAGCATAATGAGTATAGTGTTGACCGTGGCAGTGGGACGGCAGATCTGATGCTGCAAACCGTGCAAAGGGTAGTTAGCAACTGATGTTTGCTTTGAAATAACAACTAAGATTTGGTATGGACAAGAAAGTACAGTCAACAAGTGACAAAGAAATGCAATTTTGCTGTCTCTCTATATGTCACGACATGCATTTGGAAACTGAAGTGGGACCTTCAACTAACCAATTAAATGTGTCTGTTAACTAATATCAGTATCATATCACAATCATATTTGAACAACTAAGCTTTGGAATTTTGAGTGTTGTGTTGTTTAGCTTGAAGGGTGGAGTAATGCTAGTACGATAGAAAGCACCTCAACAGATCATAGTAGAGTAGATAAAAGGGGAAAACCCTAAGCATCAAGAGTAAAGTCAGGAAAGGGGAACTAGCTGGACCAGTGGGTGGCGCACATGCTTTTCAAAACAAATATAGGAACATTAGGTGACCAATTAAATGTTCTTTGTTTTAGTGATATGAGCATCATATCAGATTCACATTTCAACACGTAAGCTTTGGGTTGAGGTCTTGAGGAGCAGTGCTAGCATGACACGAAGCACCTACGATGATGGTAGTGAGTATAAAGGGGGGAAACCATAAGATTTACAAGTATAGTGCCCGTGCCATGGCGGATCTGAAGGTGCAAACCAAACAAAGCTACTTCCCAACCAATGTTTGCTTTCAACTAGCCACTACGATTTGGTACTGACAAGAAAAGTACAGTAAACAAATTACGATCTATTTTCTGGGTGAGATCAATAACTTAAGCACATATGGAAGAGTACCACCTCTCTTGCAACGCCATGTGGGCCTCTGCTGATACATTGATGGTGATGCGGGTGTGATGGCTGTCTGCGGCGGGGAAGAAGACTTTAGACGGAAGATGGCCGGGTCGGGGGATAAATCATGTTGCCGTGGACGAGGAGGTCGTAGGAGCGGCAATGGCAAGGTGGAAGATGGCGCCGATGAAGCGAGAGGACGCGATTAAAGGATCCTAGTCCAGTGCCGTGGATGAGAGACGTCAATCTCTTGTAGTGGACGACGGGGTAGGGGTAGCAGCTCCGGCAAGGTGGAGGATGGGGTGGCGGACGGAGGAGACTGGCCGCATTGGGGAGGTTGTCGTAGCGCCGATAGTGTATGAATGGGGAAATGGAGGGGAGGGGGATTGATGACCCATAAGTGTAGGGGATCAATCGTAGTCCTTTCATAAGTAAGAGTGTCGAACCCAACGAGGAGCAGAAGGAAATGATAAGCGGTTTTCAGTAAGGTTTTGTCTGCAAGCACTGAAATTGTAGGTGATAGATAGTTATGTGATAAAATAAATGGTAACGAGTAACAAGTAAATAAAGTAAACAAAGTGCAGCAAGATGGCCCAATCCTTTATGTAGCAAAGGATAAGCCTGGACAATTTCTAATAATGAGAAAGGAGCTCCCGAGGACACATGGGAATTATCGTCAAGCTAGTTTTCATCACGTTCATATGATTCGCGTTCGGTACTTTGATAATTTGATATGTGGGTGGACCGGTGCTTGGGTACTGCCCTTACTTGGACAAGCATCCCACTTATGATTAACCCCTATTGCAAGCATCCGCAACTACAAAAGAAGTATTCAGGTAAACCTAACCACAACATTAAACATATGGATCCAAATCAGCCCCTAACGAAGCAACGCATAAACTAGGGCTTAAGCTTCTGTCACTCTAGCAACCCATCATCTACTCCATGCCTTCCTCTAGGCCCAAATAATGGTGAAGTGTCATGTAGTCGACGTTCACATAACCCCACTAGAGGAAAAGACAACATACATCTCATCAAAATATCAAAATAATACCAAATTCACATGACTACTAATAGCAAGACTTCACCCATGTCCTCAGGAACAAACGTAACTACTCACAAATCATATTCATGTTCGTAATCAGAGGAGTAATAATATGCATAAAGGATCTGAACATATGATCTTCCACCAAGTAAACCAATTAGCATCAACTACAAGGAGTAATCAACACTACTAGCAACCCATAGGTAGAAATTTGTGGTTTTGATACAAGATTGGATACAAGAGATGAACTAGGGTTTTGAGAGGAGATGGTGCTGGTGAAGATGTTGATGGAGATTGACCCCCTCCCGATGAGAGGATCATTGGTGATGACGTTGGTGATGATTTCCCCCTCCCAGAGGGAAGTGTTCCGCCTCGTGGCGGCGGAGTTTCGTCTCATAAGCTTGCCCATGATTTTTTCCAGGAAATGCTCTGATATAGCAGAAGATGGAAACCGGGGGCCCACCAGGGGGTCCAGGAGACAGGGGCGCGCCCACTGGGGGGGCACTCTCCTGGATGAGGTGTGGGCCCCCGCGCGGCCAAGGAGGCTCGGGCTGCGCTCATCGCGGCAAACGAGTTCCTGCACTACCGCCCAGTCGACGACGTCTATGAAGAGTGGCTCGACCGCGTCACCGAGCTCGTCCGCGCCGTAGGGGGATCCCCCGCGCCGTCCTTCTCGCTGCACCTTGCCCTGCCCCAAGCGGGCAATGAAGCTCCGGGGGCGCCTCAGCCGCCTCCTCCTCAAGAAGGTGCCCTGGCCCCAATGCGCGTGGCCCCTGGATGGAACCCACCCCATCCAGCGCCAGCGCAGCAAGAGCGGAGCTGTCAAGAGGTTCCTTGCCCCCAAGAAGCTGCCCGAGTGCTCCCTGCTCCAGTCCGTCACGACCACGCTCCTGTCCCAGCGCGACAAGACCCCGCGCTGCTCCCAGCTACAGCGCATGGGGGCCCGCAAGACCAAGCTCCCCGTCACTAGAGGCCTCCCATGGCCACGGCAGGATGCCGCGCCTTTACCGCCGGGCTGCGTAGCGTCGTGTGGCCCTGCAAGTTCAAGCTAGACCTGCCTCCTCGCTATGACGGCACGGCCGACCCAGCGGAGCTCCTCCAGCTCTACGAGCTGGGCATCGAAGCCTCCAACGGGGACGAGAATGTCATGGCGAACTGGTTTCCCATGGCACTCAAGGATGGGGCCCGCACCTGGCTCCCGAACCTGGCGCCAGGCACGATCTCCTCCTGGGATGAGATGCGCACCCGTTTCATCGCCAACTTCCAAGGTACTCGCGACCGGCCACCTGCCATGAGCGACATGCACCGTATCAAGCAGCAACCAGGGGAGACCCTGCAGAAGTACATCCAGCGCTTCAACAACGCACGTCTCAAGATTCCCAAGGTGACCGAGGAGGCCATCATCTCGGCCTTCTCCGACGGCGTGCGCGACATCAAGATGAAGGAGGAACTGGCGATGCATGAAGATCTGTGCACTTCCTTGGAGCTGTTCAACTTGGCAACCAAGTGAGCCAGGGCTGAGGAAGGGCGCCTTTCCCTCCTCGAGCTGCCAGCCGCCGACCCAGAAGAGAAGAAATGCAAGGCCAAGGACGTGAAGCGCAAGGGGGCTGCCGTGCTCGCGGTAGAACCAGCCACCAAGTGGGGCAGAGACCAGCCCGAGTCTTTCAAGGGTAGCCGGTACTGTGTGTACCATGACCTCCACACCCACAACACCAACGAATGCCAAGAGCTCCGAGCCGTGCGAGAAGGAAGGGTTGGTCGACGCCCCGACCGCAACGATCGCGGCTATGGCCGAGGAGGAGGAAGGAACACAGGAAGCTGGGAAGACCGCGGCCCTCGCCAAGGGTGGCGCGACCGACCTCGCGAGCATCGCTGGCAGGATCAGCCTCGCGAGGGAGACTGGAGGGTGGCGCGACCGACCTCGCGAGGATCGCCCGCAAGGAAATGCAGGCCTCCCTCCACTGCCGCCATAGCCAATGAGAAATGAGGACCATCATCAGGACGAGGGGGCTTGGGGCTTCCAGGAGCCGCACGCGATCGCCTGCATCCTGGGCGGATCTCAAGCCCCAGCCTCTCAATGCATCTTCAAGCAGTTCGCCTGCGAAGTGAATGTAGTCCTCCCCAAGCTTGAAGCCACGCGCCCCCTCAGGTGGTCGGCGTGCGCCATCACGTTCAGCTCAGCGGATCAGCTCAAGTGCGCGGCTACAGCCGGAGTCCTCCCAATGCTTTGCTCCCCAGTCATCTGCAACGTGCAAGTCACCAGGACCCTCATCGATGGCGGGCACGGCTCAACGTCCTGTCCGTAGAGACGTTCAACAATCTCCAAGTGCCTTACGACCAGCTTCAGCCAACCAAGCCTTTCTCCGGAGTCACTGACGGCTCCACAGTTCCAATTGGGCAGGTCCGCCTCCCTGTCACCTTCGGGGCGCGCAACAACTACCGCACTGAGCTCATCAACTTCGACATCGCCCATATTCGCCTGCCGTACAACGCCATCCTCGGCTACCCAGCTCTCGCCAAGTTCATGGCCGTGGCTCATCACGGCTACAACATCCTCAAGATGCCAGGAAGCAGTGGAGTCATCATGGTGCCTTGTGAAGAAAGAGACGCGGTGTGCTCCCTGGAACGAGCTTTTCAGGCCGCATCACTTGAAGACCCAGATCGAGGGAGCGGGAGGCTCCCTGAGACCGCCCCCAAGAAGAAGAAGACATCGCCATGCCCGACCACTCAGGAGGCAGGCCCCTCAGGGTCTGCGCGTGCTCAGGGGGCACCTCCTTCTGTCGCATAGGGAGGCGCGCCCGGCGCCCTCCTCAAGCAGGGCTCGGGGGCTCCCACCTGGAGGGCCACCGACCTTGCTAAGGTCACGAGGGAGGCGCTTGGGCACCACTCGGAGGCGTGTTTCAGAACACGTTTCCCTGAGGAAGGAGCAAAGCAAGGAGGTCCAAACCCTCAGGAGTTCGTCAGTCAGATCGCACAGGAGATGTAGGAGTCAAGAGTCATGAGTGGCAGCCGCCGCTTACCTGCCACAGCTCCCCATCCCGGTGAGGATGGCGGGCTGCGCATCTGCATCTAGCCCTCACGTGTGGGGCGCTGCGGAGGCCCACCCCACAACTACGTTCGCATGCCCTACGGCTTGCCGAACACGGTTGCGGTGCGCCAGCGCCTCATGAGGAGCATCCTGGAGGCTCAGGAGGCCATGCGTTCTGCAGTCCTGGCGAAGATGGAGATGGTTCGCGAGGAGCCACCAGCGCCTCCGGAGCCTCCCGAGGCTCCTGGGCCTGGGGGCTCGTGAAGATCGGCTCCCGCAACCCGCTACGTCTGCTACTTCAACACCCTTTCGTCGTCAACACTACCAGGTGACATCTTTCAAGTTTCGTTTCCAGCTCGGAGCGCCCTCAGGGCTGCATCATTCCCAGGCCGCGTGGGTCCGTCCCTGCGGCGTTTATCCCTTTTGCTTGTGTTTTTAGCTTACTTTGTTGGGGGCGCCCCTCGATCTGCATCATCCCCAAGTCGCTCGGGTCAGACCCAGTGGCGTGTATCTCTCTTGTGTTTATTTTCGGGCCATGCATTCGACCCATCATGCTTGTTATTTGGTGCCTGTCCGTGGCACCTCTTCTTCCTAGATGTCGGAAGCTTGCGCGTTAAAGGGGGGGTGCCTAAGCATCGTGACTCAGGGCTCCTACCGGCTCTCCAGCCCTCACCCTCTGGCTTTGCCCACGCCATCGCGCCTCGGCAAACCAGCGATGGCTGAGACCAGCTCGAGGGCCGGGACCCGAGGACGTAGAGCATCGACATCTAACCAAGCTTGCGCGTTAAATGGGGGGGGGTACCTGAGCATCGTGACTCAAGGCTCCTACCGGCTCTCCAGCCCTCACCCTCTGGCTTTTCCCATGGCATCGTGCCCCGGCAAACCAGCGACGGCTGAGACCAGCTCGAGGGCCGGGACCCGAGGACGTAGAGCATCGGCATCTGGCCAAATTTGCAGGAACACATCACAAGTTAAGGCCCAGTGCCAGGTGCAACCCGCCTTGAGGTAGGGCCCCGTGAGTTCCATGCTGGCTCACGGGTGCCCAGATACACCTCCTCATGCCCTACCGTGCCGGCCACGTGTCAGGGTGGAGCTGTATACGCCCCGGGGGCTCCTCCCAAAGGGGAGCCCCCTCCCACGCACCAGTGGAAGCACCATGCTCCGCGCTGGCTGACGACACTGCCGAGGAGCGGCTATGCCCGTACACATACGGAAGCGCTATGCTCCGCGCTGGTGATAAACAACTGAGGGTGGCCCTTGGCCGCATCAACCTCAGGGAGCCCATAGCTCAGTGTCTGGTCTCATCGCAACGCCTCCCCTCAGGAGTGCCGCGCGAGGGGGCTAGGCACGGGGGCTGCGCCTGGGTCACACCCAGACGTACGCCACCCAGCTAGGCCCCTCGGGACTGGTTCGTCGCGCGTCTCTCCCCGAGCGGAGCCAAGGTACGAAGGCCATTTGAGCGTCAAGGGGGACTCCTGAGCATCGCGACTCAGGAGCCTAACTGGTCACGTAGCCCCTCACTCCTTAGTTCCGAAAGGCTAACGGCGGTTGTGGTATGCGCGGGGTCGGGCTCTGCAGACGTAGAATGGTAGATTCACCCACACATCTCACCTCCCTACTTGCTGTTCGTGCGCCAAGGGGGACTCCTGAGCATCGCGACTCAGGAGCCTAACTTGTCACGTAGCCCCTCACTCCTTGGTCCCGTCCTGGTTTCCAGTCGGGGCTAACGGCGGCTGAGGTATGCGCGGGGCCGGGCTCTGCCGGTGTAGAACATAAGCAAGTAGGAAGAGCGCAAATTTCAAGGAATTCAAAAGCAAATATTACAGTCCATAACTGTTATCATGACACCAAACACAAGTTTAAACGCCTCCCCGAGGCATGATGCATGTTGCAGAAGCTGAAAGCAGGACAGGAGCCACGACGGAGTCATTTGTTGGCGGCGGAGCTACGCGGAGCGGGTTCGCCTCGTGGAGCCGCAGAACCGGTAGCGCCTCACTTCGGCTTGGTGCTGAAGGCCCGGAACTTCGACAGCAGAGCCTCCGCACGACCCTTCACGGCCTCAGCAGCGGCAGCGGCAAGCTCGCCGCTCACTGGCTCCGGCAGGCTGTCGAGGTCGATGTTGGGGTCGCGAAGGTAGACGTGGGTAAGGACCCGCGTTAGCGCTGCAGAAGACAGGACGCGCGCCTCGGCCTCAGCCGTAGGGCCAAGGCCAAGGGTGACTTCTTCAAGAGCACGAACCATGAAGGGGAGCAGCTTGGCGGGGCAATCCTCGGCGCCGGCCAGCGGGCTTTCCAGGCCGCTGTCGTAGAGCGACTTCAGCAAGCCGTGAACTTTCATCTCCGTCTCCGTGAAGGCCTCGCGGTCCTCGGCAAGGACCCGCGCCTTGCCATCCAGCTCGGCCTTCCACACCTCCAACTCCTGCTCAAGTGCAGCCAGGTGGTCACGGTGCTTGTTAAGCTTGGCATCTCGGTCCTTGATGGCCGCCTCGCGAGCCTTCAGGTCTTCCTCCTTCTCTTGGCGGATGCGGACCTCCTCGGCAAGCTGGTCCCGCAGGCCATCCAGTTCGCTCTCTAGCACCTTGCAGCGACCTTGGGCATCAGCCGCCTCTCCCAAGGCGGCGTCTCGGGCAGCCTTAGCCCCGAGGACGGCCTGCTTCTTCTCGTCGCAGGCCATCGAGGCCTGAACCAACGCCGCTCGAATCGAAGCATTAGAGCGAATCCAGCCAGAAGCCAGCTCCAAGCGCCCGGCCACCAAGTGAGGGGCGGTGCCCAGAAGATCTTGCTGCAGTCGGTCCAGTTCGGCAGCGGCGCGGTCCAGGATGGTGGAAGGAGTCGGAGATACATCAGTTGGTGGAGTAGGAGGAGAGGACGGCAGCGTAACCACAGCATCCTGAGGCAGGACCTGCTGCGCCCCAACAGCTGTGGCGATGGCATCAGGCAAGGATACTTCAGGAGTCGCTTGGGCCATGGGGGCTGAGATCGCCCCAGCCAGCTCCACCAGGCATCGCGAGGAAGACTGGGCAGGAGAGACTTGTTCCTTGCAGCCACCTTCTTTCGTGGGCAGAGGCGCTGCCCCCGATGGAGCCTCAGGAGCCCCCTTCAGTTTCTTCACCGCAGGCGCCAGCCTAGCCAAGAGATACAGACATCAAGCCTCAACGACAAAGCAAGGAATAAAACAAGAATCAAGCACTTACTGGTCGCCGCTCGCGAGATCGAGCAACCTCCGGTCATACTTGAAGCCCGAGAGACCGGCTGCTGGGATCAGCCTCGAGAGGCTCGGAAGCAGGAGGCACGTCTGAGGATCGCCTCGGAGCCGGGGCAGACCCGAGGGGGACCAGCCCAGACCTGGCCTTCTTCGAGATTGGGGGCAAGCTCCCGCCGCCCCGCTTGTCATCATCCTCGTCGTCACTCGGCGGGAGGCAGAGAGCGCGGGGCCTGCGCCGGGGGAGAGGCGCTCTCGACTCCCCGTCGGTAGCCTCAAAGTCAGGCTCCCCTTCCTTCTCCTCTTCTCCCTCCTCTTCGCTGGAGTCGCCGGAGGACACATCCACCGTCGCCTGGGCCGCCGGGTCCTCGGGAGCCTCAGTGGGCATGGTCCCGTCCCCATTGAAAACAGGCAAGGAGTCCACCACCTTCTACCAATCATCTCGAAGAAACAGGGGCACAGGGGCGCCCTCCAGCCTCGCAAGTCTCCTCCGACCAAAGATTGGAGGACCGCGGCCAAGTCTTCGTCGACCAAGACTGCGGGGCTCAGGTGGGGCCTCCACAGCGGAAGCGAGTACTTACGAAGCGGGGCCACCTGGTGCTCCAGGAACTCCCTCAGGAGGAACGCACCAGTCAGCTTCGCCGCCGACATGCTGCCCAGCCTCAGATTTGCGTCCATCTTCTCCAACACCGGCCTCGCGTGGGGGTCCACGAGTTCCGCGTGAGACCAATCATCGGAGCTCGTGGGCTGCCCCGTGGGCAGAGTCAGCCGAGGGTGGATGCGCCTAGCATCTACCAGGACCCACTTGCTCCTGAAGCCTTCGATCCTCTTCCCAGGCTTCAAGATGGCGTTGGAGCCGCCATATGCGACAAAGCTCATGCACGCAGAGATGGCACCATGAGAGGGCCGGAGGGAGAAGTAGTGGTGCAGCAAGGCCACTGAGGGATGCACTCCGACGTGAGCCTCACAATAGTAGGCAAAGATTGCCAGAAGAAGAACAGAGTTGGGGTGGAGATGCAGAGCTTGCAAGTCGTAATGGCGGAGGACGGAGAAGAAAAACTCAGAAAAGGGAGGCACCAGACCGGCAGCAATGGCGCTTACGAAGAGCGGATAGAAGGTGCTCCCTTGGGCCTCAGGAAGGGCGGAGCCGTCCTTGAACACCTTCGCCCCGTCGATGCCGTGCGCCGCCACCATCCGGCGCATCCGGGCAAGGCTCGCCTCCGATACGTTCGGCGAGTCCAAGGCAGGCGAGTACCAAAATTCGGCCGGGGTCTGGCGAGGCGCCATGTCTTGCTAGGGCGCGCGGTCAAGGTAGATCTGAAGATTTTGGAGGCAGGAAGGAGAGCGCAAGAAAGGGGATCTGGGCAATGACCGGAGGAAGCAAGGGAAGCAAAGCCTAGGCAGATGCCGCTCTTTTCTCGATTCACGCAGTTGCGGAGCCGCCCACGTCCAGTCAACCGCCACGCGGCGCCCGAGGCCGCAGGCTGTTAGGGCCCGCGACGCTTCGCACTTGCCCCTTCGCCTCTCTGCTCAGCCAAGTCCGGGCACGCCTCGGGCGCGGGGGCTACTGTCGGCGTTTTGGGAACGGGGGTCCCCAGACTTGCCTACCTGCGGCCTGTGGCGTGGCTCAAGGGGCGGCCCAGCATGGCCCATCTTCATCAGCATGAGCTCAAGACCCTTGCGAGGGGCCAAGCCTCGCAGGGCGGATGACAGGAGGCTTCCTCAGGCGCGGCCTTGTCAGGCTGGCTCGCGAGGAGGCAGAGAGATCAAGGCGGGGTACCTCACGAGGTGCCCATGACGCGAGCCATGACGACCAAGGCCGCCAGGCGGGCGCCATCCTGCGCAGTGTCCTTATTTCCTCTTTAGTGCAAAGGGAGCAAGCACAGGCGAGGGCATCAAGCAAAGGCATACATTTTGGTGCAACAAGACCAAGACCAGCAGAACGGCAGGATGGAGGTCATCGAGGAGCCCTCAGACCGCGAACGACCATGAGAGTGGGACGGTCTGCAAGCCCTAAGCTAGCTGATGGATCTGCTTGGCGTGGAACTAGCAGGCCTTGCAGGACCTCACCAGCTCAGCCACGTCGTTGAGTGCTGTGGGCCAGTAGAACCCGCTGCGAAATGCTTTGCCGACGAGGGTCCGTGATGAAGAGTGGTGTCCGCAATCTCCACCGTGTATGTCAGCCAGCAACTCCTTCCCCTGTTCCCTGGAGATGCAACACAGGGAAACATCATTTGGCCGCTTCCGGTAGAGCTCTCTGTCTTGGATGCAGTAGGCCGTGGCCTGCCGGGCCACGCGTTCCGTGTCTTCCTCTTTCTCTGGCAGCGTCCCTTGCATCAGGTAGTCCTTGAATTCTGTGGTCCAGCACCCCTCCTGAGGCTCTAGCACCAGGAGTAAGAGTGCTCCCGAGGTTGGGCCATAGGCCGGGGCTCCTGTGGTAGGTGGCTGAGGGAGTTCCTCCCGAGGTTGCGCTGTGCTTGACAGCGACGGCGCTGCCGATGGCTTGAAGAGTCGTTCTTCTAAAACGCCAGGCTCCAGAGGCAGCCTCCTGGATGCCCTCCTGGCGATGTCATCAGCTTCCTCGTTGGTGCCGCGGTGCACATGCTGCAACTCCAGCCCCCAAAACTGCTTTTCCATCCTACAGACCTCTGCAAGATAAGCTTCCATGTGCTCGTCCTTCGGCTCGTACACCTTGTTGGAGAAGTTGACGAGGAGTTGTTAATCACCCTTGATGTTGAGGTGCTTCACCCCCAATGCTGCTGCAGCTTTCAAGCCCGCTATGAGGCCCTCGTATTCTACTATGTTGTTGGAGACCTTCTCGCCATGCTGGAAACAGAGCTGCACCGCGTAATAGAGCTTGTCCTGAGTGGGGGATATAAGCACTGTACCAGCCCCCGCGCCGTGCCATGAGAATGCTCCATCAAAGTACATGACCCAGCTGTCTGGTGCCTCGCTTCCTGGGGAAAGTGACCGATCCTCGCCTGCCTCGAGCCCTGGGGCCTCAGTCCATTTTGCCACTAAATCTGCAAGTGCGGCTCCCTTGACGACCCTGGTTGTGTTGAATTCCAACTGAAATGCCTGCAACTCGATGTTCCATTCGGCGACCCTCCCAGCTGAGTTGGGGCTCCTGAGTACCCTTTCCAGTGGGTAGGCCGAGACGACCTTGATGGGGTGACCTTGAAAGTAGTGTCATAACTTTCGCGAGGCCACCAATAGTGCGAGCAAGAGCTTCTGAGGTATGTGGTATCGTGCCCTTGCATCCCGCAACACCGTGCTGACGAAATACACCGGATGCTCGACGAGGGTGGGTGGGCTGACGAGGTCCGCGCCCTCCGGAGGGTTTGGCGCCTCCTGAGATGCTGGAGCCCCCAGCACCTGCCTGCCTGGTGCGGCCTCTTCAGCCCTGGGGGCGTCTCTCTGCTGAGGCTAGTCTCCATCTGCCGAGGTCGTGGCTTTCGCGAGGCCTTCCTGGTCTTGTGCTGCCCCGGCCAGGGCCGTGGCCGGTCGTGACGCAGCCTTGACCTGGCGCTCTTCCCGAACTACAACTAGAGCTGCACTGGCGGAGTAGGGTGTGGTGGCGAGGTAGAGCACCAGGGGCTCGAGAGGGCGTGGCGCCACCATCACAGGAGGGCTGGTCAGGTACTTCTTGAGGTCTTGAAATGCTTGGTCGGCCTCCTGTGTGCATTCAAACGTGCCCTTCTTCTTCATCAGCTTGAAGAAGGGCAGGGCTTGGTCCCCCAGCTTGGAGATGAAGCATCCTAACGCAGTTACGCGCCCAACGAGCTTCTGCATTTCTCTAAGGGTTTGTGGCGGACTCATGTCTTTGATCGCCTTGACCTTCTCCGGGTTGGCCTCGATCCCCCTGTGGGACACGAGGAAGCCCAGAAGCTTCCTAGAAGGAACACCAAACACGCACTTCTCCGGGTTGAGTAGCATGTACACTTCACGGAGGCTCGCGAAGGTCTCTTCCAGGTCCTGGATCATGGTCTTCGCCTCCCGAGACTTCAGCACAATATCATCGACGTAAGCCTCGGTGTTTTTCCCGAGCTGCCGGCCTAAAGCGATGTGCATCAGCCACTGGAAGGTTGCGCCCGCGTTACGCAACCCGAATGGCATGCAGGTATAGCAGTATACCCCACATGGGGTCAGGAAGGCCGTCTTCTCCACGTCTTCTACCGCCATCTTGATTTGGTGATAGCACAAAAATGCATCCATGAAACACAGCAGGTCGCACTCGGCGGTGGAGTCAACAATTTGGTCGATGCGAGGGAGTGGGAACGGATCTTTAGGGCAGGCCTTGTTGAGGTTGGTGAAGTCGACACACATGTGCTCCTTTCCTCCCTTTTTCGACACAACAACAGGGTTTGCTAGCCATTTGGGGTAGCGAACCTCACGAATAACACCTGCTGCCTCTAGCTTGCGAGTTTCTTGGACGATGAAGGCCTGCTTCTCGGTGGACTGCTGCCTTGCTTTCTGCTTCACGGGGCGTACATTGGGGCACACATTCAGGTGATGCTCAATCACCTGCCTTGGGACCCCCGCTAGCTGCTTGGCTTCCCATGCGAACACTTCCCTGTTCGAGCGTAGGAATTTCACCAGCGCCTCCTCTTGGTCGGGGTCGAGATTGGCACCTATGGTGAAGGTGGCGCCGGAGGACCCCTCCTCCTCAACTGGTACCTGCTTGATCTCCGCCTTGTCCTGGGTGAACAACTGCTTCTTCTTGGTCGGTGCATCCCCCTTGGGCTTGGAGGCATCCGTGCCGGTAGGCTATGCTGCCGCAGCTGTCTTGAGGGCGAGCTTGAGCGCCAACAGAGCATCCTTGGTATCTCCAGATACGATGAGGACGCCGCTCCTCCTGGGCACCTTCTTGAGGTTGTAGGCCGGATGGGTCGCTGCCATGAACTGAGCCAAGGTGGGGTATCCAAGGATGGCGTTTTACGGGAGGCCAATGTGGGCGATGTCGAAGTTGAGCAGCTCCGTGCGGAAGTTGTCATGGGTGCCGAAGGTCACAGGCAGGCGGATCTGCCCCAGGGATCTGGAGGAACCGCCTCCGACACCCGAGAAGGGCTTGCTGGGTTGGCGTCATTCCAGCAGTACATGGAGGAGGCTGAAGGCCTCTATCGAGAGCACATTGAGGCCGGAGCCGCCGTCGATGAGGGTCTTGGTGACGGCCACCTGACAGATGGTGGGCGTGCAAAGCATTGGGAGTGCACCCGAGCAGGCAGTGTTGATGAGGTGATCGTCCGAGTTTAAGGTCAGGTCGGCCTTGGGTGCCGCCCAACCCGGGGGAGCTCCTTGGCGTGCGAGGGCGGCGCCGATCTGACAGAAGAATGGCTTGGCGTGGCGGTCTAAGGGTGGCGCCTGCGAGCCGCCAAGGAGAGCTGCGATGACTGGGGGCGCCGGCGCAACGTACTCGGTGAGGAAGAGGTTGCGCAGCTCCTCCCAGGAGGCCACAGAAGATGTCGGTAGGTTGAGCAGCCAAATGCGTGGGACGCCGGTGAGGGCCATGGGAAACCAGTTGGCCATGACCTTGTCGTCGCCTCCGGCCTTGAGGACGGCCTCCTCGTATGCCAGCAGGAAAATCAGCGGGTCCGCCGCGGCGTCATAGCATGGCGGCATCTCTGGCTTGAACTTGCGTGGCCACTGCACCTGCCGCAAGGCGAGTGCCAAGGCTCGGAGCCCCCTAGCCCCAGCGCTGGCATCGGCCACCGGAGCTGGAGGCGCGTTGTCTGCCATGAGGGCGAAGCGCGGTGATGGTGGAGAGCGAGCTGACGGAAGGGAGAGCTTCGGCGCACCCCTACCCAGCATGCCAAATGTCGGATATTGGGTTCTGGCAAAACCCTTAAGGTTCAAACTCTGGGGTGCGCGCGAAGATCTTCTCCCTACAGAAACACGCCCACAACCTCACTGCGATTCTAAGCTAGCACGATGAACAACACAAGAGACACGAGGTTTATACTAGTTCGGGCCACCGTTGTGGTGTAATACCCTAATCCAGTGTGTGGTGTGGTGGCTTGCCTCTTGGGATGATGATGAACAGTACAGATGAAGAACAGCCTCGCGAGAGGTGTTCTTGTGGTGGTGGTGTTCTTATTAGTCAGGATCTGATTCACCTCTGTTGGCTCTAGGTCGGATTAGATGCCCTCTACTGTGGTGGCTATCTCTATATATAGAGGCCCTGGTCCTCTTCCCAAATATTGAGCGGGAAGGGAGCCAATAACGGCCAGTTTGAAAGGGGAAAGCTAGTACAAGCTATCCTGACTAAAGGTGGTGTTTGATTTCCAAAGGCACTGGCGATGACGCCGTCTTGGGCTCCACGGTGACCTCCATCCTGCCACTCTGCTGGTCTTGGTCTCGTTGCACTGATATGGAAACCTTTGCCTGATGACTCGGTACTCCGCGCCTGCGCTTGCCCCCTTTGCACCAAAGAGGAAACGAGGACACTACGCAGGCTGGTGCCCGCCTGGCGCCCGCCTAGTCTTGATCGTCATGGCTTGCGTCATGAGCACCTCGTGAGGTACCCCTTGCCTTGATCTCTCCGCCTCCTCGCGAGCCTGCCTGCTGAGGCTGCCCCTAAGGAGGCCTTGCGTCGTCCGCCCCACGAGGCTTGGCCCCTCATGACGGTCTTGAACTTGGGTTGATGAAGACGGGTCGTACTGGGCCACTGCTGAGCCACGCCGCAGGCCGCAGGTAGGCAAGTCTGGGGACCCCCGTTCCCAGAACACCGACAGAAACATGTGGGAAGACTGATAACAACACAGATGATTCCTGTTAACAAGCTGTGTGTGTTGTGAGCAAACGATTGCTTCTATACAATTGTCAGTGATTGATGAAATCATCACCGACGGGTTCCATTGTTTAGTCCGTGTGCGATGTGATTTTCTCTGTCTACAGAGCATCAACATATATACTTAAAAATACAGCATTAGAAAGCGAAATTAAGCATACAATTACAAAAGTGACTACACACTTAACATTTCCACACACCAAAGTAAGCAATTAGATGCATATTAAACTAGGAGAAACGAGGATCTAATCATCTACTTATTGTTGTGATGACGCTTGACATTGCTCTACTTCCGGCTGGATCCCTAGCCATTATGGGGAAGGAGGCACTTCCTCATGTTAATGATCCGCTTGTACATGTTGTAGCTCGTGTACGCCTCCTTGGCCATGTACACGACGTGAGCTTTGTCGAGTTTATCCATCCAGGCCGAGTGCCAGGAACACTTGTGCTTGTTGCAAGAATCCTTCATGTCTCTATAGTAGGGGTCGATGATGGCCTCGGTGAGGTGAACCAGTGAGTCCTTCTCATGCTGCTGCCCCAAATCTGGTATTGGCCCTGGATGTCGACAAGATTCGGGAAGGCGATGCCCGAATTCTTGAGCACCTTTACATCATTGGTGATGTCCACCGTAGCGAACATGTAGTGGGGGTTGTTGACAAACCAGGCGAAACGCTCGCACGGCCTGTGGCCTGGCAGTAGTGGTAGACGAGGACGTGGTTGTGCACGCACATCTAGGCGACATCAACCTTGGGACGAGATGCGACACGAGTGTGGGTGTACTCGATGTTGAACCCGACCACGTTGTACTTCTCCTTGGCAAGCAACAACTCCATGATGTGGATGGAGTGTGTTGGGGAACGTAGCAGAAATTCAAAATTTTCCTATGAGTCACCAAGATCTATCTATGGACAGACTAGCAACGAGGGGAAGGAGAGTGCATCTACATACCCTTGTAGATCGCTAAGCGGAAGCGTTCAAGAGAACGGGGTTGAAGGAGTCGTACTCGTCGTGATCCAAATCATCGGAGATCCTAGTGCTGAACGGACGGCACCTCCGCGTTCAACACACGTACAGCCCGGTGATGTTTCCCATGCCTTGATCCAGCAAGGAGAGAGGGAGAGGTTGAGGAAGACTCCATCCAGCAGCAACGCAACGGCGTGGTGGTGATGGAGGAGCATGGTAATCCAGCAGGGCTTCGCCAAGCACCACGAGAGAAAAGGAGAAAGAGAGGTAGGGCTGCGCCAGGGAGAGGTGGAAACTCTTGTGTTTGCAGCCCCAAATACCTCAAGTATATATAGAGGAGAGGGAAGGGGGTGCGCCCCCTCTAGGGTTCCTACCCCAAGGGGTGCGGCAGCCCCAAACCCATCTAGGGTGGCGGCCAAGGGGGGGAGAGGGGGAAACTTGCCCCCCAAGCAAGGTGGGGCGACCCCTCCCCAAACCCTAGGCGCCTTGGGCCCTTGTGGGGGGGGGGGGGTGGCGCACCAGCCCAACTGGAGCTGGTCCCCTCCCACACTTGGCCCATGCAGCCCTCTGGGGCCGGTGGCCCCACTTGGTGGACCCCCGGGACCCTCCCGGTGGTCCCGGTACATTACCGATAAAACCCGAAACTTTTCCGGTGACCAAAATAGGACTTCCCATATATAAATCTTTACATCCGGACCATTTCGGAACTCCTCGTGACATCCGGGATCTCATCCGGGACTCCGAACAACATTCGGTAACCACGTATATCTATTCCTTATAACCCTAGCGTCATCGAACCTTAAGTGTGTAGACCCTACGGGTTCGGGAACCATGTAGACATGACCGAGACGTTCTCCGGTCAATAACCAACAGCGGGATCTGGATACCCATGTTGGCTCCCAATGTTCCACGATGATCTCATCGGATGAACCACGATGTCAGGGACTCAATCGATCCCGTATTCAATTCCCTTTGTCTAGTGGTATTGTACTTGCCCGAGATTCGATCGTCGGTATCCCGATACCTTGTGCAATCCCGTTACCGGCAATTCTCTTTACTCGTTCCGTAACACATCATCCCGTGATCAACCCCTTGGTCACATTGTGCACATTATGATGATGTCCTACCGAGTGGGCCCAGAGATACCTCTCCGTCATGCGGAGTGACAAATCCCAGTCTTGATTCGTGCCAACCCAACAGACACTTTCGGAGATACCCGTAGTGCACCTTTATAGCCAACCAGTTACGTTGTGACGTTTGGTACACCCAAAGCTGTCACATCCCTAGCTTCTGGCATTGCTCTAGGCTAGCTTCATGTGTGCATCATGTCTATATTTTTTTTGAAACTTGAATTGAGGAATATTGGAAGCCTCAAAACCTTAAATAAAAGAGGGGCAAAAACCCCTAAAATCTCATTCATTGTTCCAAAATGCTCCTCTTAGATGTTTAATATTTTTGGCAAGGGTTTTGATCTAAACCAAAAATAATGAACATTTTAAAAGGATTTATTTTTGGGACTTTGAATTTAAATCATTAGCTATTTGAATTTGAATTATATTCATATAATTAGAATATAATTTCAAGTACCCCTGAAATATTTTATGAGCTTTGGAAAAGTCCATCTAGCAATATAAAAATATTCAGAGGAGCTTTGGCATTGTTTGAATTATTATTTTTAATTCAAACAGTGGCAAAAGAATTAATTAAAAGAAAAACAGAACAGAAATAAAAAAAAGAGAGAAGAAGTACCTGGCCTCACCGTGCAGCCCAGCCGGCCCAGCTCCCCCACCAGCGCGGCCCAGCCCACCTTCCCCCCCTTGTCCTCTTCTTCCTCTGCCAGAAGGCAGAGGCGAGGCGTGGCGCGCGCCCGAGCGCCCCGGCCACCTCCTGCTTCGCGCTGGAGGCCGCCCTTCGTCCTAATTCGCGCCACGACGACGCCCCGTGTCCCCTCTCTCCTTTCCCTCACTCGCTGCATCCCCTCTCCCTCTTCTGTCTCTCTCCCTCGCTCATCCCCGGATGCACCGAGACCGCCGACGAGTACCACCGGAGCCACCAGCATCCCCACGCCCAGCCAGTTAGGCCACGAGCTCCGCCTTGGATCCGGGAAGCTCTACCACGACGCACGCGACGCCGGGTGCCCTGAAGCCACGCCATCACCGCCATCTTCATCGCCACGGCCGGCGATCGCCGCCGTTCGATTCGCAGCACCGAAGACGTCCCCGAGCTCGCCGAGGCCACCACTGCACCCGCTGTGAGCTCCTGTGTTGATTTCCCCTCTTCCCGTGCCCCACCTCCCTCTCTAGCTAGCCCCACCACTTGCCCGAGAATCTCTCGCCGCCGGCCATGGCGTGGCCGTGGCCACAGTCACCCCAGCTCGTATCCGAGGCCACGGTCGTGCTCATCGTGATCTCGGGAGTCCGTAGCACGCCCCAGCCCCTCCTGCCGTGCTCCCTAACCCCGACCCCAGGATTGCCCGAGCTGCTGCCGCCGCCAAACCTCGTCGCCGACCACTTTTCCGGCCACCCCAGCACCTGTCACCGCCACCACTAGACGCGCGCCACTGCGCGCGTTCGAATGCAACAAACCGCGGCCGAAACGATGCCATGTGGCTCGTTTCCGAGCCCTCCGCCGCGTCTGGACTCGCCGGCGGCTAAACGCCGGCGACCGCTGACCCGATGACCGGCGTGGGTTGACCCACTGCCGGGTTTGACCCCCCCTCTCTCTCACTGACCTGCGGGCCCCGCCCGGCTAATTAGGCTAGGATTAGTGTTAACTAAATATTAGTTAGTTTAATAGACACTGACATGTGGGCCCTAGTGTCTTAATCCTTAATTAAACTAAAATAAACCCCCCCCCTGACGCTGACCAGTGGGCCCGACCCCCCCCCTAACCTTTTAATTAAACTAAATAAACCCCTGTTAACCCCCTGTCACTGACGTGTGGGTCCCACACGTCAGGTTTGACTCTGGGCGGCCCTGTTGACCTGCTGACGTCATGATGATGTCAGGCTGACGCAATAAACCATTTTCTGGATTTATTATAATTCAGGAAATTCCAGAAAATTGTAAAAACTTCTAAAATTCATAGAAAATTAACCGTAACTCCAAATTAAATAATTTATATATGAAAAATTATCAGAAAAATTCAAAGAATCCATCTGTACCATTTTCATGCATGTTAGAACAACTTATAGCTGCTGTTTAGCACAAATCAAATAAAGGGCATTTAAATAATCACATATGGAGTTTGAATTTGAATCTTGTATTCAAACCAACTTCATTTAATCTGTTGCTAGTTGCATTGGCTCAAAACACATTCATTTTGCCATGTCATGATCATGCATCATATTGTGCATTGCATTGATTGTGTTCCTTTCTGTGTTGCCGGTATTTGTCCCCTCTCGATAGACGTGATACCGATGATGTGATCGTTGACACTGATGAAGACTCAATGTTATCTTCAGAAGTGCCAGGCAAGCAAAACCCCCTTGTTCATTCCGATACAATCCTACTCTCTCGCTCCTGCTCTCTTTTACTGCATTAGGACAACAACGATCATATTGTTACTTGCTGCGGTAGCTGAACCCCTTTATCCTTTGCATGACCTGTCATTGCCACAGTAAATAGATGAAACCCACTAGCATGAGTAGGAGTTGTTTGAGCCCTGATGTGCCTACTCATTCATGTTTGTTTGTCATGCCTGCTACTGCTTAGAGTTGAGTCAGGTCTGATTCATCGGGGATGAATCAGAGGTGTGTGAACATGTCCTACTGTGTGTGAGCTAAGTGTGTGAACACGATTTGGTAAAGGTAGCGGTGAGAGGCCATGTAGGAGTACATGGTGGGTTGTCTCATTGCAGCCGTCCTCAGGAACTGAGTTCTGTGTTTGTGATCCATGATTCAGCTACTACCACGCATTGGGCCCGAAACCAATGGACCCTCTCGGCTTCTTGATCACCCTTGTCCTCTGTCCAGGAGTTGCAAGTAGTTTCTGGTGTTTGTAGTATGCTGGAGGCCGTGCGCAGCGCTGACCGTAGGGGTGGGCTGTGATGCGGTAGGCACGTGGCACGGTGTACCGGGCGCCCGTTTGGTGTCTCGGGAACCCTGTTCACATCGTTTGGGGCTGTGAGCGAAACTCCGGCCGGATCTCCTCATGGATGGAACCCGAATAGGCGATAAACCTGGACTAGAGACTTAGGTGATTAGGTAGGTCGTGGCCGACACCCACGTTGGGCTTCCGCTTGAAGGTTGCCGAGTACATGTCGTGTAAACGGCGGTAAGTGGTGAGAGCGTGTGTGAAGAAGTACACCCCTGCAGGGTTAACCTAATCTATTCGAATAGCCGTGTCCGCGGAAAAGGACTTCTGGGTTGCTTATATCAGTTCATAGACAAGTGAAAGTGGATACTCTAAAATACGCAAGATAAGCGTGAGTGCTATGGATGGCGTTCTCGTAGGGAGACGGGAGCGGATCCATAGTGGTGTATTGATATGGTGAATATGTGGACTCGTGTGCGCCACCTCAAAAGAGTTACTTGCAGTCGTAGTTAGGATAGCCACCGAGTCAAAGCTGGCTTGCTGCAGTTAAACCCCACCATCCCCTTTGTTGATAATGATGCATATGTAGATAGTTCTGATGTAAGTCTTGCTGGGTACATTTGTACTCACGTTTGCCTATTTTATGTTTTGCAGAGAGACTTCAGTCTCACTAGTAGTTCCGCGTGGACTTCGACGTTTAGCTTGATACCTCAGCTACGATCTTGTGCCCTCGGCAGGATCTGATAGATAGTCAGGCTTCTCAGCCTTTTTCATTTATAGATGTCTGTACTCAGACATGATAGCTTCCGCTTGTGCTTTGACTTGTATGCTCTGATTGTTGGGTCATGAGACCCATGTTTGTAATATCTCGCTCCTCGGAGCCTATTGAATAAACTACTTGAGTCGTAGAGTCATTTTGTGATGCCATGTTGTATTGCACATATCGAGCATATTGTGTGTATGTTATTGAAATGCTTGGTATGTGTGGGATCTGACTATCTAGTTGTTTATCTTTAGTAGCCTCTCTTACCGGGAAATGTCTCCTAGTGTTTCCACCGAGCCATGGTAGCTTGCTACTGCTCCGGAACACTTAGGCTGGCCGGCATGTGTCCTTCTTCGTTCCTGTGTCTGTCCCTTCGGGGAAATGTCACGCTTTGAGTACCGGAGTCCTGTTAGCCCGCTACAGCCCGGTTTACCGGAGTCCTGCTAGCCCAGTGCTACAGCCCGGACCCACTTGCTGATGACCGACACGTTCGAAGCTGGGTCATGGATGCCTGTCCCTGTAAGTCTGTGCCACTTTGGGTTTACGACTAGTCATGTCAGCCCGGGCTCTTTATCATATGGATGCTAGCGACACTATCATATACGTGAGCCAAAAGGCGCAAACGGTCCCGGGCAAAGGTAAGGCGACACCCGTGGGATACCGTGCGTGAGGCCGCAAAGTGATATGAGGTGTTACCGGCTAGATCGATGTGACATCGAGTCGGGGTCCTGACAGCGTTGGTATCAGAGCTTGACTGCCTGTAGGATTACCAAGCCAAACTGGTCGAAGTTGAGTCTAGAAATTCTTTAGTTATATAAGGGAATTGATTGTGGGATGGAACGTAAGGCTCTTTTACTCCTTATACCTCATGCCCTTCTGATCTGAGTCATCTTATCTTTCCTGCGGGGATTAAGAACTAGGCTATCTCTTCTTTCTATTAGGATCACGTGTTACCAATCCGTAGACCTATAGAATTGTTGGACTTAAGCCTCGTTTCAGTTCCTATTACTTCCGTATGTTAAATTGTTGATCTCGGAACCTTGATATTGTGCTTCTGAGCGGTTATGCCACCATTTTTGTGAATGTCTCAAATCTTTTCTGAGCATTTACAGCCGTTATGCTGTCCGAGTCATCCCAGGTTTCTAAAGAGTCTGATGCATTTGCAAATCCTTTCTTCCCGTTTCAATGTTCCCATGGGCCAGATTAACCACACTAATCAGTGAGTTGAGGTACTCCGTTACCTTGACATATATGTTGGAGATATTATTATGACCCTAGGTGTCTTAGGGGATCATCTAGTAATTTAGCCATGATTTGTGTTCCCAGTGTGATGATTCTGGCCATCATTCTCGAAAGCATCCCGTGATGCCATTTAGTAGTAGGTATTCTATTCCTGGGTTCTGAACCCGAGATTCACTCTACTTACTTCATGTTGATAGGGTTTGCTAGTTCCTTTAAGATATTAGTAACCTTTGCGATAGTCCTTGAAGTCCGTGGTATCCTCTTCTTCCAAATACCATGAACTACTTATGGCAGATGTTTATTGGATCAAAAAAATCACAATTAGAGTACTCTTGAGGAGTTCTCCATTTATAAATCGTGACTCTGCCAGCTCTACCTTTCTGCATGGGTTATCCGGAAGAAATATGTTGAACTTGGTTCGACATACTAATCTATGCATCCACAACTCAGAAAGTTATATGTTCCTTTGAGTTATTCTCTTTAGTTGCATTCTGACCCTCGTCTATCAATTGATAGTCAAGAGTATGCGTGCGTTCGATCATCGATGCCTATGACTCTTGTGGCCTGTCAAGCCATTCTATTCCGGAATGACTAGGAGAAACAAACTCCAGTACCTCTTCCATATCTAGGATTGGGTCAAAGTAGTTGTATTCCGCAGATCAAATGCCAATCCAGCTTTTGGTTCTGCTCTACCTTGGAGTATTACATATTTTATATCGAGATTGTTATAGGAATTGCACACCATCCCATGAACTCTTGGTACAGTGACACTTCGTGCCATCACTGTTCATTCCTCGGTCTTCGTGTTGATGCAACCGGAATACCGACAAATGAATTGTGATGTGTGAAATCAATACGCCTAGCAACCTCGTTGCTGGGTAGTTAAAGGACAATAATTTTATTCTTAGTGTGTTGGTTATTGAATCATCATTCTAAGATTGATCGTGCTACCTAGTCCATTCTCCTGGTTCACTCCTCGATCGATGAGTTAGGATTATTTCAAATTCTTACTCTATTGATCATATCGTCTTGCCCTGAAAAGCAAGATTGTTCTCGAGCTTAGTAACATACCGGTGGCTCGTGATTCTCTGAATATCTTCTTAAAAGTATTACCAGGTTGTCACCTGACCGCTATGTTGAGCTCGTGATCAAGTTGGTTTTTGTGTACCATCCTTCTCCAAGAATCTGTGTTGGATATCCCTGAGCTAGTTGGTTAAGTTAGACAACGACTTGGAGAGTTGGAAGATAAAAGCTTGCCTGACTTAGTTCGTTCCAAAGGGATATTCTTGTGTAGTGTGTGTTGAAGAAAGATGATATCTTCATCGATTGGTCCCTGTGATCAGTTGCTGGATCTATTGTCTTATCAATCCTTTGATTTGAGTGTGGGCTATCGTCAAATCAAATCAGAACCAACGATATTCGTAATGTTGTCTTACTCGTGGTTGATTCCTCGAGCATACACCGTTATATCTTTGGTCTGACCAATGCTATCACCGTGTTCACTTAACTATGGAATTCCTTTTAAAAGGAAACCTAGATGAATTGTTGTTGAGCCCATTGACAACATCCTTATCTCCTCCATAATTTTGTTGAACATTAAGCTAGTGTTGGAAATTTTTGAAAGCATTTGTTCATGCTAGCTCATGAAGCATATGTTTGGATGAAGGTAGTGACTTCCTTTAATTCATGTGCATCTGATGCAAGTTGCCGCCGTGGATTCGAGAAAGTCAATGTTGTTTTCTTGGAATCATTCCAAATCAGTCATGCACACGTGCGAAGAATTCTGTGGTTTGAAGACTTGCAACCTTCAATCTATATGTGTCCCTAGCACACCAAGCCACTGATTGAATTGTTCAAGGAGAAGAAGTTCCTTCTTAAGAGTATACCTTATGCAAGGACTTCGATATCCTCGATGATGGTTCCCCTCCTGAATTCGGTAGTGTTTTATTATAAGACTACTTTGTGGTCATGCTTGTCTTGGAACAACATGTTCACATGTTTGTAGCAGAACCAGCTCATGTTTTGGAGCTTGCTATCGTAGTTCATCTCCCGAGAATCCCGCAACGTCATCTCGTCGATTTGTGTTGCAAACTTTCATTTTCTTCCTAGACTCGATGAGTCTGGAATATCCTGACACCAACCAGATCTGAATCTCAGGCAGATATGATGGTTTGGAACATTTCCCAAGAACTATAATATTTGTCCCTCGATAACCGGTAAAGTGGATGTCGTGGCCAGCACCACCCAGCCGAAGGACCTATTATTGTGGTATCTTGATTGAAGCAGTTGGCCACCTTCCCATAAGGACTTCGTAGGATTTACTTCCTAGTTGTGCCTTATGATTATTGTGTTCCCGATGTCCGACCTTTTACTTGATGTTCTAGTTATCAAACCATATCTATGAATGGGATACACTAGCACGTCAAGGAGAACATTAGAAGCGGAGTGCTAAATGTCTCTCGGTCGATCATCCAGATTTTGTTTCCTTGGCCTCGCTAAGGTGAAATCTGAGAAAGTGTTATCTTCCTTTGCATCTGCATCCTCCATCACATTCATCATGGTAGTAAGTTGTGTTGTCAGCACCCATGACACGGTTGTTGATAAAACCTTGATGATTGTGGAAATGCTCAAGTTCTTGAGAGCACGCACAAGCGCTACGTCTTATCATCGGCACTAGCTGGGATTGCCCCAGATTCTTCGGTTATGCTATAACCACTCCAACAGTGAATTCACTCTCTATTGTTGGGTTCCTCCCCAGTTACCAGAATCATTCCCAGCAATTGCATTTTGTTCCCAGCTCGCACCGCCAATGTGCCATTCTACCACGGATCTCTTCCATTTCCGGTGGTAAGCAAATTCATCCATTACGTTGTCTTCAACAAGGTAATCCACATCATCCAAGTTTGAGTATGCCATTCTACCGACCCCCGCCAATCGATTGCGGAGATTTGCCTTAGGCTGATATAGAGAGTCTCAATGATCTCTATATCAAAGGTAATTCTTTTTGCCACTTAAGGGGATAATCTACGATTCACCCTCCTCCAGGATGTTTCGTCGTGGTATCATGGCAATTCAACCCCTCGCTACGTCGACAATTGTTTACCACCTTCTTAAGTGTGGAATTATTGTCCACCTAGTGCACCTTCGTCATCCGTCTCCTTCCACCCCTCTGGATGTGTGCTCGTGTCTCAACCCGAGAGATGGTCCTATGTCTCGTTCTGTGAGTTGTTCGATCTTCGAGAAGATCGACCCTGCTAGAGTCCCCTTTTTTCCTCCATGTCATGTTGACAGGATTTCTCAAGGCAAGACTTCAAGACAATGATGGTGAATGAATCAACGTTCAACTGAAGTGCACCCTGGATCGTGAAGATTATACTAGTTGCGTTTGCCCTTCACCTTACCCTACGCTTGAATCTCGAGACGAGATTCTTGTTTAGTGGGGGTAAGTTGTCACATCCCTAGCTTCTGGCATTGCTCTAGGCTAGCTTCATGTGTGCATCATGTCTATATTTTTTTTGAAACTTGAATTGAGGAATATTGGAAGCCTCAAAACCTTAAATAAAAGAGGGGCAAAAACCCCTAAAATCTCATTCATTGTTCCAAAATGCTCCTCTTAGATGTTTAATATTTTTGGCAAGGGTTTTGATCTAAACCAAAAATAATGAACATTTTAAAAGGATTTATTTTTGGGACTTTGAATTTAAATCATTAGCTATTTGAATTTGAATTATATTCATATAATTAGAATATAATTTCAAATACCCCTGAAATATTTTATGAGCTTTGGAAAAGTCCATCTAGCAATATAAAAATATTCAGAGGAGCTTTGGCATTGTTTGAATTATTATTTTTAATTCAAACAGTGGCAAAAGGATTAATTAAAAGAAAAACAGAACAGAAATAAAAAAAGAGAGAAGAAGTACCTGGCCTCACCGTGCAGCCCAGCCGGCCCAGCTCCCCCACCAGCGCGGCCCAACCCACCTTCCCCCCCTTGTCCTCTTCTTCCTCTGCCAGAAGGCAGAGGCGAGGCGTGGCGCGCGCCCGAGCGCCCCGGCCACCTCCTGCTTCGCGCTGGAGGCCGCCCTTCGTCCTAATTCGCGCCACGACGACGCCCCGTGTCCCCTCTCTCCTTTCCCTCACTCGCTGCATCCCCTCTCCCTCTTCTGTCTCTCTCCCTCGCTCATCCCCGGATGCACCGAGACCGCCGACGAGTACCACCGGAGCCACCAGCATCCCCACGCCCAGCCAGTTAGGCCACGAGCTCCGCCTTGGATCCGGGAAGCTCTACCACGACGCACGCGACGCCGGGTGCCCTGAAGCCACGCCATCACCGCCATCTTCATCGCCACGGCCGGCGATCGCCGCCGTTCGATTCGCAGCACCGAAGACGTCCCCGAGCTCGCCGAGGCCACCACTGCACCCGCTGTGAGCTCCTGTGTTGATTTCCCCTCTTCCTGTGCCCCACCTCCCTCTCTAGCTAGCCCCACCACTTGCCCGAGAATCTCTCGCCGCCGGCCATGGCGTGGCCGTGGCCACAGCCACCCCAGCTCGTATCCGAGGCCACGGTCGTGCTCATCGTGATCTCGGGAGTCCGTAGCACGCCCCAGCCCCTCCTGCCGTGCTCCCTAACCCCGACCCCAGGATTGCCCGAGCTGCTGCCGCCGCCAAACCTCGTCGCCGACCACTTTTCCGGCCACCCCAGCACCTGTCACCGCCACCACTAGATGCGCGCCACTGCGCGCGTTCGAATGCAACAAACCGCGGCCGAAACGATGCCATGTGGCTCGTTTCCGAGCCCTCCGCCGCGTCTGGACTCGCCGGCGGCTAAACGCCGGCGACCGCTGACCCGATGACCGGCGTGGGTTGACCCACTGCCGGGTTTGACCCCCCCTCTCTCTCACTGACCTGCGGGCCCGCCCGGCTAATTAGGCTAGGATTAATGTTAACTAAATATTAGTTAGCTCATTAGACACTGACATGTGGGCCCTAGTGCCCTAATCCTTAATTAAACTAAAATAAACCCCCCCCTGACGCTGACCAGTGGGCCCAACCCCCCCCCCTAACCTTTTAATTAAACTAAATAAACCCCTGTTAACCCCCTGTCACTGACCAGTGGGCCCCACTGGTCAGGTTTGACCCGGACCAGCCCCTGTTGACTATGCTGAGGTCAGCATGACCTAGTGCTGACGCAATAATTCCTTTCTGGAATTTAAATAAATCTAAAATGATTTATTAATTTCAGAAAATAGCTAAAACTTCAATAAATCATAGAAAATTAACCGTAACTCCAAATTAAATAATTTATATATGAAAAATTATCAGAAAAATTCAAGGAATCCATCTGTACCATTTTCATGCATGTTAGAACAACTTATCACTACTGTTTAGGGCAAATGAAGTGAATGGCATTTAAATAATCACATATGGAGTTTGAATTTGAATCTTGTATTCAAACCAACTTCATTTAATCTGTTGCTAGTTGCATTAGCTCAAAACACATTCATTTTGCCATGTCATGATCATGCATCATATTGTGCATTGCATTGATTGTGTTCCTTCTGTGTTGCCGGTATTTGTCCCCTCTCGATAGACGTGATACCGATGATGTGATCATTGACACTGATGAAGACTCAATGTTATCTTCAAAAGTGCCAGGCAAGCAAAACCCCCTTGTTCATTCCGATACAATCCTACTCTCTCGCTCCTGCTCTCTTTCACTGCATTAGGACAACACCGATTCATCTGTTACTTGCTGCGGTAGCTGAACCCCTTTGTCCTTTGCATGACCTGTCATTGCCACAGTAAATAGATGAAACCCACTAGCATGAGTAGGAGTTGTTTGAGCCCTGATGTGCCTACTCATTCATGTTTGTTTGTCATGCCTGCTACTGCTTAGAGTTGAGTCAGGTCTGATTCATCGGGGATGACTCAGAGGCGTGTGAACATGTCCTACTGTGTGAGAGCTAAGTGTGTGAACACGATTTGGTAAAGGTAGCGGTGAGAGGCCATGTAGGAGTACATGGTGGGTTGTCTCATTGCAGCCGTCCTCAGGAACTGAGTTCTGTGTTTGTGATCCATGATTCAACTACTACCACGCATTGGGCCCGAAACCAATGGACCCTCTCGGCTTCTTGATCACCCTTGTCCTCTGTCCAGGAGTTGCAAGTAGTTTCTGGTGTTTGTAGTATGCTGGAGGCCGTGGGCAGCGCTGACCGTAGGGGTGGGCTGTGATGCGGTAGGCACGTGGCACGGTGTACCGGGCGCCCGTTTGGTGTCTCGGGAACCCTGTTCACATCGTTTGGGGCTGTGAGCGAAACTCCGGCCGGATCTCCTCATGGATGGAACCCGAATAGGCGATAAACCTGGACTAGGGACTTGAGTGTTTAGGCAGGCCGTGGCCGACACCCACGTTGGGCTTCCGCTTGAAGGTTGCCGAGTACATGTCGTGTAAACGGCGGTAAGTGGTGAGAGCGTGTGTGAAGAAGTACACCCCTGCAGGGTTAACCTAATCTATTCGAATAGCCGTGTCCACGGAAAAGGACCTCTGGGTTGCTTATATCAGTTCATAGACAAGTGAAAGTGGATACTCTAAAATACGCAAGATAAGCGTGAGTGCTATGGATGGCGTTCTCGTAGGGAGACGGGAGCGATTCCATAGTGGTGTATTGATATGGTGAATATGTGGACTCGTGTGCGCCACCTCAAAAGAGTTACATTGCAGTCGTAGTTTAGGATAGCCACCGAGTCAAAGCTGGCTTGCTGCAGTTAAACCCCACCATCCCTTTGTTGATAATGATGCATATGTAGATAGTTCTGATGTAAGTCTTGCTGGGTACATTTGTACTCACGTTTGCCTATTTTATGTTTTGCAGAGAGACTTCGGTCTCGCTAGTAGTTTCACGTGGACTTCGACGTTTAGCTTGATACCTCAGCTACGATCTTGTGCCCTCGGCAGGATCTGATAGATAGTCAGGCTTCTCAGCCTTTTTCATTTATAGTTGTCTGTACTCAGACATGATAGCTTCCGCTTGTGCTTTGACTTGTATGCTCTGAGTGTTGGGTCATGAGACCCATGTTTGTAATATCTCGCTCCTCGGAGCCTATTGAATAAACTACTTGAGTCGTAGAGTCATTTTTTGATGCCATGTTGTATTGCACATATCGAGCATATTGTGTGTATGTTATTGAAATGCTTGGTATGTGTGGGATCTGACCATCTAGTTGTTTATCTTTAGTAGCCTCTCTTACCGGGAAATGTCTCCTAGTGTTTCCACTGAGCCATGGTAGCTTGCTACTGCTCCGGAACACTTAGGCTGGCCGGCATGTGTCCTTCTTCGTTCCTGTGTCTGTCCCTTCGGGGAAATGTCACGCGATGAATACCAGAGTCCTGTTAGCCTGCTACAGCCCGGTTCACCGGAGTCCTGCTAGCCCAGTGCTACAGCCTGGATTCACTCGCTGATGACCGACACGTTCGATGCTGGGTCATGGATGCCTGTCCCTGTAAGTCTGTGCCACTTTGGGTTTACGACTAGCCATGTCAGCCCGGGCTCCTTATCATATGGATGCTAGCGACACTGTCATATACGTGTGCCAAAAGGCGCAAACGGTCCCGGGCAAAGGTAAGGCGACACCCGTGGGAATACCGTGCGTGAGGCCGCAAAGTGATATGAGGTGTTACATGCTAGATCGATGTGGCATTGAGTCGGGGTCCTGACAGCGTTGGTATCAGAGCTTGACTACCTGTAGGATTACCAAGCCAAACTGGTCGAAGTTGAGTCTAGAAATTCTTTGGTTATATAAGGGAATTGATTGTGGGATGGAACGTAAGGCTCTTTTTACTCCTTATACCTCATGGCCTTCTGATCTGAGTCATCATCTTCTCTTCTATGGGGATTAAGAACTAGGTTATCTCTTCTTTCCATCAGGATCACGTGTTACTAATCCGTAGACTTATAGAATTGTTGGAATTAAGCCTCGTTTCAGATCCTATTACTTCCGTATGTTAATTGTTGATCTCGAGACCTTGATGTGTGGGCCCAGGCGCCTGCCTAATTAGTGTTAGGTTAGTTAGTGTTAATTAACTTAGTTAATTAGGTGAGCCACTGACATGCGGGCCCCGCCCGGCTAACTAAGTTAGTTAGGGCTAATCATATTTAGGTTAGTCACTGACCAGTGGGCCCAATCCAGTTAGTTAGGGCTAACTAACTTGGTTAGTTGACTGGGTCACTGACCAGTGGGTCCCACTGGTCAGGTTTGACCTGGTCGACGCCTTTGACCTGCTGACGTCACCCCGGCGTCATGCTGACGCAGTATATGCTTCTGGGATTTTAAATAAGTCAGAAATGATTTATTTATTTTCAGAATATGCCCTAAACTTCAATAAATCATAGAAATTCAACCGTAACTCCAAATTAAATAATTTATATATGAAAAATTATCAGAAAAATTCAAGGAATCCATCTGTACCATTTTCATGCATGTTAGAACAACTTATAACTGCTGTTTAGCACAAATTAATTAATGGCATTTGAATAATCACATATGGAGTTTGAATTTGAATCTTGTATTCAAACCAACTTCATTTAATCTGTTGCTAGTTGCATTAGCTCAAAACACATTCATATTGCCATGTCATAGCATGCATCATTTTGTGCATTGCATTGATTGTGTTCTTCTTTGTTGCCGGTATCTGTTCCCTCCCGGTAGACGATGTTCCGACGTTGTGATCGTTGACACTGATGAAGACTCAATGTTATCTTCAGAAGTGCCAGGCAAGCAAAACCCCCTTGTTCATTCCGATAAAATCCCACTCTCTCGCTCCTGCTCTCTTTTACTGCATTAGGACAACACCGATTCATCTGTTACTTGCTGCGGTAGCTGAACCCCTTTATCCTTTGCATGACCTGTCATTGCCACAGTAAATAGATGAAACCCACTAGCATGAGTAGGAGTTGTTTGAGCCCTGTTGTGCCTACTCATTCATGTTTGTTTGTCATGCCTGCTACTGCTTAGAGTTGAGTCAGGTCTGATTCATCGGGGATGAATCAGAGGCGTGTGAACCTGTCCTACTGTGTGTGAGCTAAGTGTGTGAACACGATTTGGTAAAGGTAGCGGTGAGAGGCCATGTAGGAGTACATGGTGGGTTGTCTCATTGCAGCCGTCCTCAGGAACTGAGTTCTGTGTTTGTGATCCATGATTCAGCTACTACCACGCATTGGGCCCGAAACCAATGGACCCTCTCGGCTTCTTGATCACCCTTGTCCTCTGTCCAGGAGTTGCAAGTAGTTTCTGGTGTTTGTAGTATGCTGGAGGCCGTGGGCAGCGCTGACCGTAGGGGTGGGCTGTGATGCGGTAGGCACGTGGCACGGTGTACCGGGCGCCCGTTTGGTGTCTCGGGAACCCTGTTCACATCGTTTGGGGCTGTGAGCGAAACTCCGGCCGGATCTCCTCATGGATGGAACCCGAATAGGCGATAAACCTGGACTAGAGACTTACGTGATTAGGTAGGTCGTGGCCGACACCCACGTTGGGCTTCCGCTTGAAGGTTGCCGAGTACATGTCGTGTAAACGGCGGTAAGTGGTGAGAGCGTGTGTGAAGAAGTACACCCCTGCAGGGTTAACCTAATCTATTCGAATAGCCATGTCCACGGAAAAGGACCTCTGGGTTGCTTATATCAGTTCATAGACAAGTGAAAGTGGATACTCTAAAATACGCAAGATAAGCGTGAGTGCTATGGATGGCGTTCTCGTAGGGAGACGGGAGCGATTCCATAGTGGTGTATTGATATGGTGAATTTGTGGACTCATGTGCGCCACCTCAAAGAGTTACATTGCAGTCGTAGTTTAGGATAGCCACCGAGTCAAAGCTGGCTTGCTACAGTTAAACCCCACCACCCCTTTGTTGATAATGATGCATATGTAGATAGTTCTGATGTAAGTCTTGCTGGGTACATTTGTACTCACGTTTGCCTATTTTATGTTTTTGCAGAGAGACTTCGGTCTCGCTAGTAGTTTCACGTGGACTTCGACGTTTAGCTTGATACCTCAGCTACGATCTTGTGTCCCGGCAGGATCTGATAGATAGTCAGGCTTCTCAGCCTTTTTCATTTATAGATGTCTGTACTCAGACATGATAGCTTCCGCTTGTGCTTTGACTTGTATGCTCTGAGTGTTGGGTCATGAGACCCATGTTTGTAATATCTCGCTCCTCGGAGCCTAATGAATAAAGTACTTGTGTCGTAGAGTCATGTTGTGATGCTTCGTTGTATTTGCACATATCGAGCATATTGTGTGTGTGATTGAAATGCTTGGTATGTGTGGGATCTGACTATCTAGTCGTTTATCTTTAGTAGCCTCTCTTACCGGGAAATGTCTCCTAGTGTTACCGCTGAGCCATGGTAGCTTGCTACTGCTCTGGAACACTTAGGCTGGCCGGCATGTGTCCTTCTTCGTTCCTGTGTCTGTCCCTTCGGGGAAATGTCACGCTTTGAGTACCGGAGTCCTGTTAGCCCGCTACAGCCCGGTTTACCGGAGTCCTGCTAGCCCAGTGCTACAGCCCGGACCCACTTGCTGATGACCGACACGTTCGAAGCTGGGTCATGGATGCCTGTCCCTGTAAGTCTGTGCCACTTTGGGTTTACGACTAGTCATGTCAGCCCGGGCTCTTTATCATATGGATGCTAGCGACACTATCATATACGTGAGCCAAAAGGCGCAAACGGTCCCGGGCAAAGGTAAGGCGACACCCGTGGGAACACGGTGCGTGAGGCCGCAAAGTGATATGAAGTGTTACCGGCTAGATCGATGTGACATCGAGTCGTGGTCCTGACAAAAGCATTCCTACGGTATCGGGAGTTGCAAAATCTCATGGTCTAAGGAAAAGATACTTGACATTAGAAAAGCTTTAGCATATGAACTACATGATCTTTGTGCTAGGCTTAGGATTGGGTCTTGTCCATCACATCATTCTCCTAATGATGTGATCCCGATATCAACGACATCCAATGTCCATGGTCAGGAAACCGTAACCATCTATTGATCAACGAGCTAGTCAACTAGAGGCTTACTAGGGACATGGTGTTGTCTATGTATCCACACATGTATCTGAGTTTCCTATCAATACAATTATAGCATGGATAATAAACGATTATCATGAACAAGGAAATATAATAATAATAACTAATTTATTATTGCCTCTAGGGCATATTTCCAACAGTCTCCCACTTGCACTAGAGTCAATAATCTAGTTCACATCGCCATGTGATTAACACTCACAGGTCACATTGCCATGTGACCAACATCCAAAGAGTTTACTAGTGTCACTAAACTAGTTCACATCATCATGTGATTAAGACTCAATGAGTTCTGGGGTTTGATCATATTTTGCTTGTAAGAGAGGTTTTAGTCAACGGATCTGTAACATTCAGATCCGTATGTACTTCGCAAATCTCTAGGTCATATTGTAAATGCTGCTTCCACGCTCCACTTGGAGCTATTCCAAATGGTTGCTCCACTATACGTATCTAGTTTGCTACTCAGAATCACTCGGATAGGTGTTAAAGCTTGCATCGACGTAACCCTTTACGCCGAACTCTTTATCACCTCCATAATCGAGAAACATGTCCTTATTTACTCCAAGGACAGTTTTGACCGCTATCCAATGATCCATTCCGGGATCATTCTTGTACTCCTTGACTGACTCATGGCAAGGCACACTTCTGGTGCGGTACACAACATAGCTTACTATAGAGCCTACGTCTGAAACATAGGGGACGACCTTCGTCCTTTGTCTCTCTTCTGCCGTGGTCGAGCTTTAAGTCTTAACTTCATACCTTACAACTCAGGCAAAACTCCTTCTTTGACTGATCCATCTTGAACACCTTCAAGATCATGTCAAGGTATGTGCTCATTTGAAAGTATTATTAAGCATTTTGATCTATCCTTATAGATCTTGATGCTCAATGTTCAAGTAGCTTAATCCAGGTTTTCTATTGAAAAAAACCTTTCAAATAACCCTATATGCTTTCCATAAATTCTACATCATTTCTGATAAACAATATGTCAACAACATATACTCATCAGAAATTCTATAGTGCTCCCACTCACTTCTTTGGAAATACAGGTTTCTCATAAACTTTGTATTAACTCAAAATCTTTGATCATCTCATCAAAGCGTACATTCCAACTCTGAGATGCTTACTCCAGTCCTTAGAAGGATCGCTGGGGCTAGCATAACTTTTAGCATCCTTAGGATCGACAAAACCTTTCTGATTGTATCACATACAACCTTTCCTTACGAAAACTGGTCAGGAAACTCGTTTTGACATCCATCTGCTAGATTTCATAAATGCAGCCATTGCTAACATGATTCCGACGGACTTAAGCATTGCTACGAATGAGAAAAAATCTCATCGTAGTCAACTCCTTGAACTTGTGAAAAACTCTTTGCCACAAGTCGAGCTTCATAGACGGTGACACTACCGTCCATGTCTGTCTTCTTCTTAAAGATCCATTTATCTCAATGGCTTGCCGATCATCGGGCAAGTCCACCAAAGTCCATGCTTTGTTCTGATACATGGATCCTATCTCGGATTTCATGGCTTCTAACCATTTGTCGGAATTTTGGCCCACCATCGCTTCTCCATAGCTCGTAGGTTCATTGTTGTCTAGCAACATGACCTTCAAGACAGGATTATTGTACCATTCTGAAGTAGTACGCATCCTTGTCACCCTACGAGGTACGGTAGTGACTTGATCCAAAACTTCATGATCACTATCATAAGCTTCTACTTCAATTGGTGTAGGCGCCACATGAACAACTTCCTGTGCCCTGCTACACACTTGTTGAAGTGACAGTTCAATAATCTCATCAAGTCTCCACCATCCTCCCACTCAATTCTCGAGACAAACCTTTCCTCAAGAAAGGACCCGATTCAAGAAACAATCCCTATTGCTTTTGGATCTGAATTAGGAGGTATACCCAACTGTTTTGGGTGTCCTATGAAGATGCATTTTATCCGCTTTGGGTTCGAGCTTATCAACCTGAAACTTTTCACATAAGCGTCGCAACCCCAAACTTTTAAGAAACGACAACTTAGGTCTCTCCAAACCATAGTTCCAACGGTGTCATCTCAACGGAATTACGTGGTGCCCTATAAAGTGAGTGTGGTTGTCTCTAATGCCTAACCCATGAATGATAGTAGTAATTCGATAAGAGACATCATGTTACGCACCATATCCAATAGGGTGCAACTATGATGTTCGGACACACCATCACACTATGGTGTTCCAGGCGGTATTAATTGTGAGAAAATTTCCACAATGTCTTAATTGCGTGCCAAAGCTCGTAACTCAGATACTCATCTCTATGATCATATCATAGACATTTTATCCTCTTGTCACGATGATCTTCAACTTCACTCTGAAATTACTTGAACCTTTCAATGATTCAGACTTGTGTTTCATCAAGTAAATACACTTAGCATCTACTCAAATCATCTGTGAAGTAAGAACATAACGATATCCACTGCGTGCCTCGGCACTCATTGGACAGCACACATCAAAATGTATTACTTCCAACAAGTTGCTCTCTTGTTCCATCTTACTGAAAACGAGGCTTTTTAGTCATCTTGCCCATGTGGTATGATTTGCATGTCTCAAGTGATTCAAAATCAATTGAGTCCAAACGATCCATCTGCATGGAGTTTCTTCCTGCGTACATACCAATAGACATGGTTTGCATGTCTCAAACTTTTCAAAAACGAGTGAGTCCAAAGATCCATCAACATGGAGCTTCTTCATGCGTTTTTATGACTTACATGGCAGTGCCACAAGTAGGTGGTACTATCATTACTATCTTGTATCTTTTAGCATGAACATGTGTATCACTACAATCGAGATTCAATGAACCATTCATTTTAGGTGCAATACCATTGAAGGTATTATTCAAAAACCAGAGTAACCATTATTCTCCTTAAATGAATAACCGTATCGCGACAGACATAATCCAATCATGTCTATGCTCAACGCAAACACCAAATAACAATTATTTAGGTTTAACACCAATCTCGATGGTAGAGGGAGCGTGCGATGCTTGATCACATCAAGCTTGGAAAAACTTCCAACACATATCGCCAGCTCACCTTTAGCTAGTCTCCGTTTATTCCGTAGCCTTTTATTTTGAGTTACTAACACTTAGCAACCGAACCGGTATCTAATACCCTGGTGCTACTAGGAGTACTAGTAAAGTACACATTAACATAACGTATATCCAATATACTTCTATCGACCTTGCCAACCATCTCATCAACCAAGTATCTAGGGTAATCCTGCTCCAGTGGCTGTTCCCCTTATTACAGAAGCACTTAGTCTCGGGTTTGGGTTCAACCTTGGGTTTCTTCAATAGAGCAGCAGCTGATTTGCCGTTTCGTGAAGTATCCCTTCCTGCCCTTGCCCTTCTTGAAACTAGTGGTTTCACCAACCATCAACAATTGATGCTCCTTCTTGATTTCTACTTTTGTCGTGTCAAACATCGCGAATACTTCAAGTATCATCATATCTATCCCTGATATGTTATAGTTCATCACGAAGCTCTAGCAGCTTGGTGGTAATGACTTTGGAGAAACATCACTATCTCATCTGGAAGATCAACTCCCACTCGATTAAAGTGATTGTTGTACTCAGACAATCTGAGCACAAGCTCAAGGATTGAGATTTTCTCACTTAGTTTGCAGGCTAAGAAAATCGTCGGAGGTCTCATACCTCTTGACGTGGGCACGAGCCTGAAATCCCAATTTCAGCCCTCGAAACATCTCACATATTCCGCGATGTTTGGTGTCTCAACTCTAAACCGTTTAACATTATTGAACTATCATGTAGTTATCAAAATGTGTGTGTCAGATGTTCGCAACATCCACAGACGACGTTCGAGGTTCAGCACACTGAGCGGTGCATTAAGGACATAAGTCTTCTACGAAGCAACGAGGACAATCCTTAGTTTACGGACCTAGTCCGCATAATCGCTACTATTAACTTTCAACTGAATTTTCTCTAGGAACATATCTAAACAGTAGAACTAAAGCGCGAGATTATGACATAATTTGCAAAGACCTTTTGACTATGTTCAGGATAATTAAGTTCATCTTATGAACTCCCACTCAGATAGACATCCCTCTAGTCATCTAAGTGATTACACGATCCGAGTCAACTAGGCCGTGTCCGATCATCACATGAGACGGACTAGTCATCATCGGTGAACATCTTCATGTTGATCATATCTACCATACGACTCATGCTCGACCTTTCAGTCTCTTGTGTTCCAGGGCCATGTCTGTACATGCTAGGCTCGTCAAGTCAACCTAAGTGTTTCACGTGTGTAAATCTGGCTTACACCTGTTGTATGTGAACTAGAATCTATCACACCCGATCATCATGTGGTGCTTCGAAACAACGAACTTTCGCAATGGTGCACAATTAGGGGGAACACTTTCTTGAAATTTTAATGAGGGATCATCTTATTTACTACCGTCGTTCTAAGCAAATAAGATGCATAAACATGATAAACATCACATGCAATCAAAAAGTGACATGATATGGCCAATATCATTTTGCTCCTTTTGATCTCCATCTTCGGGGCTCCATGATCATCATCGTCACCGGCATGACACCATGATCTCCATCATCATGATCTCCATCATCGTGTCTCCATGAAGTTGTCTCGCCAACTTATTACTTCTACTACTATGGTTACCGGTTAGCAATAAAGTAAAGTAATTACATGGTGTTGTTCAATGACACGCAGGTCATACAATAAATAAAGACAACTCCTATGGCTCCTGCCGGTTGTCATACTCATCGACATGCAAGTCGTGATTCCTATTACAAGAATATGATCAATCTCATACATCACATATCATTCATCACATTCTTATTGGCCATATCACATCACATAGCATACCCTGCAAAAACAAGTTAGACGTCTTCTAATTGTTGTTTGCATGTTTTACGTGGCTGCTATGGGTTTCTAGCAAGAACGTTTCTTACCTACGCAAAAACCACAACGTGATATGTCAATTGCTATTTACCCTTCATAAGGACCCTTTTCATCGAATCCGATCCGAATAAAGTGGTAGAGACTGGCACCCGCTAGCCACCTTATGTAACAAGTGCATGTCAGTCGGTGGAACCTGTCTCACGTAAGTGTACGTGTAAGGTCGGTCCGGGCCGCTTAATCCCACAATGCTGCCGAATCAAGATTGGACTAGTAACGGTAAGCATATTGAACAAAATCAACAACCACAACTACTTTTTGTTCCACTCGTGCAAAGAATCTACGCAATAGACCTAGCTCATGATGCCACTGTTGGGGAACGTAGCAGAAATTCAAAATTTTCCTACGAGTCACCAAGATCTATCTATGGAGAGACTAGCAAAGAGGGGAAGGAGAGTGAATCTACATACCCTTGTAGATCGCTAAGCGTAAGCGTTCAAGAGAACGGGGTTGAAGGAGTCGTACTCGTCGTGATCCAAATCACCGGAGATCCTAGTGCCGAACGGATGGCACCTCCACGTTCAACACACGTACAGCCCGGTGACATCTCCCATGCCTTGATCCAGCAAAGAGAGAGGGATAGATTGAGGAAGACTCCATCCAGCAGCAGCACAACGGCGTGGTGGTGATGGAGGAGCGTGGTAATCCAGCAGGGCTTCGCCAAGCACCGCGAGAGACAAGGAGAAAGAGAGGTAGGGTTGCGCCAGGTAGAGGTGGAAACTCTTGTGTTTGCAGCCCCAAATACCTCAAGTATATATAGGGGAGAGGGAAGGGGGTGCGCCCCCTCTAGGGTTCTCACCCCAAGGGGTGCGGCAGCCCCAAACCCATCTAGGGTGGCGGCCAAGGGGGGGAGAGGGGGAAACTTGCCCCCCAAGCAAGGTGGGGCGCCCCCTCCCCAAACCCTAGGAGCCTTGGGCCCTTGTGGGGGGGGGCGCACAAGCCCACCTGGAGCTGGTCCCCTCCCACACTTGGCCCATGCAGCCCTCTAGGGCCGGTGGCCCCACTTGGTGGACCCTCGGGACCCTCCCGGTGGTCCCGGTACATTACCGATAAAACCCGAAACTTTTCTGGTGACCAAAACAGGACTTCCCATATATAAATCTTTACCTCTGGACCATTTCGGAACTCCTCGTGACATCCGGGATCTCATCCGAGACTCTGAACAACATTCGGTAACCACGTATATCTATTCCTTATAACCCTGGCGTCATCGAACCTTAAGTGTGTAGACCCTACGGGGTCGGGAACCATGCAGACATGACCGAGACGTTCTCCGGTCAATAACCAACAGCGGGATCTGGATACCCATGTTGGCTCCCACATGTTCCATGATGATCTCATCTGATGAACCACGATGTCAAGGACTCAATCGATCCCGTATTCGATTCCCTTTGTCTAGCGGTATTGTACTTGCCCGAGATTCGATCGTCGGTATCCTGATACCTTGTTCAATCTCGTTATCGGCAATTCTCTTTACTCGTTCCATAACACATCATCCCGTGATCAACCCCTTGGTCACATTGTGCACATTATGATGATGTCCTATCGAGTGGGCCCAGAGATACCTCTCCGTCATGCGGAGTGACAAATCCCAGTCTCGATTCGTGCCAACCCAACAGACACTTTCGAAGATACCCGTAGTGCACCTTTATAGCCACCCAGTTACGTTGTGACGTTTGGTACACCGAAAGCATTCCTACGGTATCCGGTAGTTGCACAATCTCATGGTCTAAGGAAAAGATACTTGACATTAGAAAAGCTTTAGCATAGAAACTACATGATCTTTGTGCTAGGCTTAGGATTGGGTCTTGTCCATCACATCATTCTCCTAATGATGTGATCCCGATATCAACGACATCCAATGTCCATGGTCAGGAAACCGTAACCATCTATTGATCAACGAGCTAGTCAACTAGAGGCTTACTAGGGACATGGTGTTGTCTATGTATCCACACATGTATCTGAGTTTCCTATCATTACAATTATAGCATGGATAATAAATGATTATCGTGAACAAGGAAATATAATAATAATAACTAATTTATTATTTCCTCTAGGGAATATTTCCAACAGAGTGCTCCACCCAGATCAGGTTGTTAGTGTAAACCACCGAGTGCTCTGTGAACCTACTATGGGTGTCCACCACGGCATGCATGGTGAACTGCTGCTCGTCATCGGCAGCCGCTCGGAGCGCCATTGGATCCATGCAGGATACCCTCTAAGAATTTGTCGTGGTGGGTGTGCTTCTTGCAATGGTGGGGCGCGATCGGAATGTTGAAGAGACACAAGGATTAAATAGCCACTGTAATAAATGGGGGCCGGCCGGCCTGTAATCGTCACGTCTTGTCACGACGTTCATAGAGGAGGATTCCAGTGCACGCTTGACAACATCACACCACATGCGTTTCGTTTGACCATGCGTGGGCTCGAAGAGGCGCCAAATGTATCGTCGGTGAGCCTGTTCCCACGCTACCACACAGTTTACCGTGCAAGCTTCCCGCTCGACTTGTTTGGCCATGCGTCGGCTAGAAGAGGGACAAATCGTGGGAATTTATTGGCAAAAAGCTTTGTAAAAATGAGGTGTGTGGAATGACTTCGGTCATAAGTTTACCCATGGGTGATGAGGTCAAAGTTACATAGAAGGGTGATGATGGACACTCGACTGCGATGATTAATTCTGCGCTCTATAGGGCACCCGGTTGAAGAAACCAATTGTGTGCAATAATGTCAAAGATCATAGTCGAGTTAGCTATACAGATCATGTGCTATGAGATCGACAAGCTAAACATATTCGAGAATGGTTAATAAAATATAAGACCATTGCATATTAAGGTCAAAATAGTGCTACCAATATACGAGTCTCATACGATGCTATTTCAATGATTATACCACAAAAGCTCGAAATATTACAAGGTTCAAATTCTAGAGTTATATGGCTCAAATTCGAAGTTTACATGGTTCAAACAGATATTAGAAATGAAATTCAGCTCATCAGCTGCAGACACTCGTGCTGATCCGCTGAACATGGATATTAGAGAGGTTCAAACTAATATTACCACTTCTAAGTCTGGTTTCGAAACCTCATAAATTTTGCAAAACGGGTCAGCCACTAAGAAGTCATGTATGGGGTTGACACGATGACTTCCGATTACTCTGTCATCTGAAGTTCCAAAATGAAATTCAACATTTTCAGAGCCTATTCCATTCTTCTGCCGACGTTGATCAACAAACCATTCATTTTTGTGAAATAAATGTATGGCAAACCTCATTACCTTCAGCACCCTTGCTCTGACAACAAAGAACCTAGCGAATATAATCTCCGGTAAGGTCCCTTGGTAGGAGTTCAAAGTAATTTCTAAGAGATGCAGATCTAGGCATTCGACGTGATTATTATATTGTATCACATTATCCACCACTGGGCCTAATCTTATCTGCAAACACAAACAACAAATTACATACACTGGACAAATAAAGCTCATACACACTACAAAAAAATACACTTATGTGATGATACGTGTTTGTCACAGTAGGTCAGGTTTTTTGTCATGCATGTACACCCATGATGATTTTATGACAGAATCAAGATAGTCATACCTGTGTTGTCGTAGAAGTGTTCCATGACATTACCAAAATGAACTTCACGGAAGTGTCCACTTCCATGACGATAAATCGCGCGTCATAGAAGAGCTTTCGTCAAGGGTGACCGACACGTGGCATCCACCGTAACGGAACACCGTTAAGCTATCGGGTCCGGTTTTGGATCCGATAACCCATTAACAGCCCCGGCCAATGGGGATTTTCCACCTGTAAAATCATCATTGGCTTGAGGAAACACGTGTCAGCTCACCGTTGGGATAGATGTCATCCACTCATTGGACCGAAGGCGCCTATGATACGTCGACACATGGCATGGCCCAACAGAGGCCCATAAAAAGGCCGGCATGTTTGACTTGGTCCAAAGGTGGCAGGCCGGCCCACGAAAACCCTGTTAATGGCATGTTCGCATATAGCCCATTTACAGCCTGCTAACCCAGGGCCCGTTACGACCCATCCGAATTATGCCTAGTAGCGTCATCTGGGCCGTCCAATATGATTCCAGCCTGTTTTCAGTTCTAGCCCATGTATGGCCCATGACGTCTTTCGGCCCATATGAGGCCCTTTGTAACTCTTGGCCCATTAACGGCCTGTTGTGAAACTGGCCTGTAATGAACAGTGCATCACTTTATACCCATTAACGGTCCATTATTGCATTAGCCCGTCTGCAGCCCATGTTATCTTTCGGCCTTCTCAGGGCCCATTTATTCTTGCGCTCATTTCCAGCATTCGGTTACTTACGGCCGTTACTGTCATTTTTTGCTTGTGGGCCGAATTCAGCCCGTGGTTACAGTCGGCCCGTTTGTGGCCCGTTAATACGTTGGGCCATTTTCATAGTGTCACCAAATACGGCCTATTAACAACAGCCCGTTATGGTCGGCCCATGAATGGACGATTCCAACTCTAGCCCATTTACAACCATAATGAGGTCTATTATTGGCCCATGTTTGGCCAATCAATCATACTGCTCATATAAGGCCCATTGATGATACGGCCCGTAGAAGGCCCATTGTTTCTACGACCCATAGAAGGCCATTGTTTCTACGGCCCGTAGAAGGCCCATTGTTTCTACGGCCCATAGAAGGCCCATTGTTTAACGGCCCGTAGGAGGCCCAGTGTCACTACAGTAAATATGTAGCCCATGGTTATTATGGCCTTGTTTTAAAAAATAGGTTATTGCGGCCACTAGCAAACCGCGAAAAAAGAACTGCACTGGCTAGAAGGAAACAAATAAACAAGACAATAAGGAAATAAATAAGCAAGCAACTTACGCTAGGCTATCATAGCTATTACACATATTACATCCACTGGGCATCAAAGTTCGACACCAGTGCAAATAAACGCACTGAAAAAAGAATATACAAAGCTGAGAGCACTTCAGAAAGCACTAGGCCTGGCCAGGTCGGGCCCCACAAACAACCGAAGAAGCTGATTAGACCTTAGTTGTGTCAACAATAGATGCTTCATCCCTAGCTGTATGGCACGATAGTGCGCAAGGCAGTCCTCTGACATCTTCATTACATCTCTGACTTCAAGTCGGAGCTGAGCTGAAGCAAGCCTTTCCGCTTTAAGTTGAGACTGAAGAAGTTGAACTCATTGAGGCAGCAACTACATAAAGGTTGTCTCACACCTGCTGGTGAGTAGCTTCAACTCACTGTCTTCATCAAGACAGGACCTTGGAGTCATCTCGCTGTCCTCAAGATGGTTTGGCTCACTATCTTCCCTAAAGTTCTGCCTGCCATAAGAGATACGACTCTGAAAGAGAAACAAGGAGACACGTAACAAGTTTCACAATTATATAAGCAAATAAATGGATCTGTTCTGCATAAGGAACATGTTTTTACAACTACAATTTAAAACTGGTAGTTGTTGCAAACAGCCAATCAGATGTAAAAAGCAAAGTAAACAACAGTGGAGGAAATGATGCCTATCCAAATCTATACTAGAACAAAGTTTTAAGGCTTGAGAAGGATGAACTTACATTACATGTTAACACGGGCTGGACAAAGCCCTTCTCCATGTTGATGGAAGGATAAGTCAATAAATTCCCCAAAGAAAATTCTTTATAAGCGTTGCCATTATTCTACATTTTGCAAAGAGTAAATATAGATCAAATAATGTTGGAAGAAATAGAGGATAATGAAGCTCAGGTGCAGACTGATGATACATAATCAAATAGCAATTAATTAAGTACAATGTTACAAGGCAAAAGAGCGAGAGGTACTGACAAGAGCAATGGAGAGCCCAGTATTGTTGTGAGATCGTATGATCCTTTGAGCAAGGAGTTTCGTCTGAAATTAGTTTTCATACAAGAGAGAAGGTAAGGCACATGCAGAAATTTAGGAGTTAAAATTTTGAATTGATATCATAGACAGTACCTGACGATGGGCTCTCAACAGTTCTAATAGGGGTTTGGCCACTGGAGTAGGTGTAAAGTGTGGTACAGTTGGGTTTGTGTTTTCTGTGGCTGCTGATCTATCTGATTTAACAGGTATCACTACCTTTTTCCAAATACCTAGTTTGTACTCCTTGAGGATCTGCACTCACCCTCTTCCTTTTGGACATCTATTACGAAAGAACAACATTTGACTGGAAAAACATAGTATGACGATACATGGAATAGGTACATAAAATGGATAGGTATGGCATATACTCATATATGATGCTTAAACTAAGCATATGGTGCAACAAAGTAGAAGTAATGGAAGAGGTCAGATGCAAAATATGTGCGACCAATACAACCTTGCCAAGTTAGAGCAAGCACCTTGATGGGTGAATAAGATAGGCCATCCTCCACCATGCCAAGTTTGTTAGCCAGTTGATTGTTCTTCAATATTCCTCTCGTGCGCCCATTCTCATATTCCTTTTGATAATGTTCAATATCTCACATTCATGAAAACATAAAAACAAGTGAGATTATCTTTGTAATGGAGAAGTGATTCTAATCCAATACTGCCTCCCTGTAAACCCCATTGTGCTATCTCTACAATTCTTTTAAGAGATGCCATGCATGTTGTAATTTTGTGTGTTCATTAATATAATGTGGCCTACTACTCAAAATATGAGAGCTCCAGAAGTGATGACACTTCGCAGATGACAGCTTCAACATATAGTAAAGAAGAACAAGTCGACCTGACCTGACAGATTCAAAATATACTAAGGGAGAACAACTTGACGTGATCAGTCGACCGCAAGAGAAGAGGATCATCTTAAAGAAGAGCAGAAGAGCAAGCAGTTGAAGATATTACAAGTCTTTCCATACAATGTCGGTTGGCCACCCATGATGAACCAGAGCGCATAGAGAAAAACTATTCCTTCCGGTCTCTCCATATGTGGCTCACATGCATTTTGAAACTAGAGTAGGAACATTTAGCTGACCAATTAAACATCTCTCAGTTTTACTAATATCAGCATAATATCAGATTTGAATTTGTACAACTAAGCTTGTTTAGCTCGATGGGTGGAGCAATGCTATTATGACACGAACCATGTAGGCTGATCGTGGTCATCATAAAATGGGGAAACCGTCAGCATAATGAGTATAGTGTTGACCGTGGCAGTGGGATGGCAGATCTGATGCTGCAAACCGTGCAAAGGGTAGTTAGCAACTGATGTTTGCTTTGAAATAACAACTAAGATTTGGTATGGGCAAGAAAGTACAGTCAACAAGTGACAAAGAAATGCAATTTTGCTGTCTCTCTATATGTCGCGACATGCATTTGGAAACTGAAGTGGGACCTTCAACTAACCAATTAAATGTGTCTGTTAACTAATATCAGTATCATATCACAATCATATTTGAACAACTAAGCTTTGGAATTTTGAGTGTTGTGTTGTTTACCTTGAAGGGTGGAGTAATGCTAGTACGATAGAAAGCACCTCAACAGATCATAGTAGAGTAGATAAAAGGGGAAAACCCTAAGCATCAAGAGTAAAATTAGGAAAGTGGAACTAGCTGGACCAGTGGGTGGCGCACATGCTTTTCAAAACAAATATAGGAACATTAGGTGACCAATTAAATGTTCTTTGTTTTAGTGATATGAGCATCATATCAGATTCGCATTTCAACACATAAGCTTTGGGTTGAGGTCTTGAGGAGCAGTGCTAGCATGACACGAAGCACCTACGATGATGGTAGTGAGTATAAAGGGGGGAAACCATAAGATTTACGAGTATAGTGCCCGTGCCATGGCGGATCTGAAGGTGCAAACCAAACAAGCTACTTCCCAACCAATGTTTGCTTTCAACTAGCCACTACGATTTGGTACTGACAAGAAAAGTACAGTAAACAAATTACGATCTATTTTCCGGGTGAGATCAATAACTTAAGCACATATGGAAGAGTACCACCTCTCTTGCAACGCCATGTAGGCCTCTGCTGATACGTTGACGGTGATGCGGGTGCGATGGCTGTCAGCGGCGAGGAATAAGACTTTAGACGGAAGACGGCCGGGTCGGGGGATAAATCATGTTGCCTTGGACGAGGCGGTCGTAGGAGCGGCAATGGCAAGGTGGACGATGGCGCCGATGAAGCGAAAGGACGCGATTAAAGGATCCTAGTCCAGTGTCGTGGATGAGAGACGTCCATCTCTTGTAGTGGACGACGGGGTAGGGGTAGCAGCTCCGGCAAGGTGGAGGATGGGGTGGCGGACGGAGGAGACTGGCCGCAGTGGGGAGGTTGTCGTAGCGCCGACAGTGTATGAATGGGGAAATGGAGGGGAGGGGGATTGATGACCCATAAGTGTAGGGGATCAATCGTAGTCCTTTCATAAGTAAGAGTGTCGAACCCCACGAGGAGCAGAAGGAAATGATAAGCGGTTTTCAGTAAGGTTTTGTCTGCAAGCACTGAAATTGTAGGTGATAGATAGTTATGTGATAAAATAAATGGTAACGAGTAACAAGTAAATAAAGTAAACAAAGTGCAGCAAGATGGCCCAATCCTTTATGTAGCAAAGGATAAGCCTGGACAATTTCTAATAATGAGAAAGGAGCTCCCGAGGACACATGGGAATTATCGTCAAGCTAGTTTTCATCACGTTCATGTGATACGCGTTCGGTACTTTGATAATTTGATATGTGGGTGGACCGGTGCTTGGGTACTGCCCTTACTTGGACAAGCATCCCACTTATGATTAACCCCTATTGCAAGCATCCGCAACTACAAAAGAAGTATTCAGGTAAACCTAACCACAACATTAAACATATGGATCCAAATCAGCCCCTAATGAAGCAACGCATAAACTAGGGCTTAAGCTTCTGTCACTCTAGCAACCCATCATCTACTCCATGCCTTCCTCTAGGCCCAAATAATGGTGAAGTGTCATGTAGTCGACGTTCACATAACCCCACTAGAGGAAAATACAACATACATCTCATCAAAATATCAAAATAATACCAAATTCACATGACTACTAATAGCAAGACTTCACCCATGTCCTCAGGAACAAACGTAACTACTCACAAATCATATTCATGTTCGTAATCAGAGGAGTAATAATATGCATAAAGGATCTGAACATATGATCTTCCACCAAGTAAACCAATTAGCATCAACTACAAGGAGTAATCAACACTACTAGCAACCCATAGGTAGAAATTTGTGGTTTTGATACAAGATTGGATACAAGAAATGAACTGGGGTTTTGAGAGGAGATGGTGCTGGTGAAGATGTTGATGGAGATTGACCCCCTCCCGATGAGAGGATCATTGGTGATGACGTTGGTGATGATTTCCCCCTCCCGGAGGGAAGTGTTCCGCCTCGTGGCGGCGGAGTTTCGTCTCATAAGCTTGCCCATGATTTTTTCCAGGAAATGCTCTGATATAGCAGAAGATGGAAACTAGGGGCCCACCAGGGGGTCCAGGAGACAGGGGCGCGCCCATTGGGGGGGCACTCTCCTGGATGAGGTGTGGGCCCCCTGGTGTATTTCTTTCACCCAAAAATTCTTATTAATTCCAAAAAGATGTTTCGTAGAGTTTCAGGACTTTTGGAGCTGTGCAGAATAGGTTTCCAACGTTTGCTCCTTTTCCAGCCAGAATTCCAGCTGCCGACATTCCCCCTCTTCATGGTAAACCTTGTAAAATAAGAGAGAATAGCCATAAGTATTGAGATATAATGTGTAATAACAGCCCATAATGCAATAAATATTGATAGAAAAGCATGATGCAAAATGGACGTATCAACTCCCCCAAGCTTAGACCTCGCTTGTCCTCAAGCGGAAGCCGAAATCGAAAAATATGTCCACATGTTTAGAGATAGAGGTGTCGATAAAAATAAAATATGGACATGAGGGCATCATGAATATTCTTATAACAACAACATATATAGATTTTATCATATGATTTCTTATGCTCAAGTAACAATCAATTCAAAATGTCAAATATGCTTCAAAAACTTCATTGGGAACTAACAAACTATAATCTCAGTCACTGAAGCAATTGCAATTTATCGTAACATCAGAAAGAGTCAACAATAGAGCTTTTCAGCAAGCTCACATACTCAACTATCTTGTAGTCTTCTATAATTGCTAACACTCACGCAATACTTGTGGTTATGGAGTTTCAGCCGAACACTGAGAAAGATAGGGGCTTATTGTGTTGCCTCCCAACGTATTCACCTTTATGTCATGTCAACAATAATAGCCCATGCTAACTAACATCCAATTGGATATATATATATCATGATCTTTCAAACACGAGGAGCTTTCCAAAGGATAAAATGAAAAAGGAAAAGGTGAGGGTCACCTTGACTCAAGCATAAAGTAAAAGATAGGCCCTTCGTAGAAGGAAGCAGAGGTTGTCATGTGCATTTAGGGTTGATGCAAAAAATCTTAATGCAAAAGAATGTCACTTTATATTGCCCCTTGTGTGTGGACCTTTATTATGCAGTCCGTCGCTTTTATTACTTCCACAATAAGATCGTACAAAGCTTATTTTCTGTGCACTAGTAAGTCATACATAATTAGAGAGCAATTTTTATAAGCTTGCAACATGATAACTTACTTGAAGGATCTTACTCAATCCATAGGTAGGTATGGTGGACTCTCATGGAAAAACTGGGTTTAAGGGTATTTGGAAGCACAAGTAGTATCTCTACTTGGTGCAAGGAATTTGGATAGCATGAGGGAGAAAGGCAAGCTCAACATGTTTGGAAGGTCAATGACAATATACTTTAACTGAGATGCGTGAAAACATAAACCATTACGTTGTCTTCCTTGTCCAACTCCAACTCTTTTAGCATGTAATACCTAATGAGTGCTCCCAATTATAAAAAGGTGTCCAAGATAATATATTTGTATGTGAACCCTCTTTCCTTATCACTTCCTATTAATTGCAACGATGACCAAAACTATGTTCATCAACTCTCAACAACTTTTATGCCTCATACTTTCTATGTGTGAAGTTATCACTATCCATAAGATCAATATGAACTCTTTTATTCTTTCTACTTTCTCAAGATCATAGCAACATAGCAAAGCCCTTGACTCAACACTAATCTTTATTATAGATAGCTCATGGACTCTATTACAAAAAGAGATCACAAAGCAAAACTCAAACTACTTGATATCAAAACTTCAATCTACTAGATCAAGATACTACTAAAAGGGATCAAACTAAATAAAGCGGTAAAGATAGGAGTGTGATGGTGATACGATACCGGGGCACCTCCCCCAAGCTTGGCAGTTGCCAAGGGGAGTGCCCATACACATGTGATTATGTCCTCGGAGGTGATGGAGGTGGTGATGATGACGGTGGATAATCAGACATTGAGCGTAAAAGCTCCTCCAACTTGCGGATAATGCCCTTGAGTCTGGTGATATGATCCTTCAACAGAATATTCTCCCGTGTGAGATACTTGTTCTGTATGCGAGCTAACTCAATCATCTTGAAAGCTTCAATCTCTGTTGGAGTGAAAAGGTTAGGTAAAGGTTGAGGGATGTCTTCTTCTTTCACCGCCGGAGCTTGAACCTCCACGGCCTTCTTGATCCCTTCATCCTTGTTGATCTCTTCTGGTTCTTCTCTTTTCAGCTCTATCTTCAATAGCCAAGCAACCTTGTCTTCGTTGTTGAAGGAGGGCGACGTCATGGTGCTCTTAATCTGTAACAGACACAGCTCGAAACTAAAACAGAGGATATTTGCGTGATACGGTGGTCAAAACCTTCGGGGCTATATATAATGATTTTTTACCGACCAAAATACGTAACATGCAAGAAAACGGAGTCCGGGAGGCACACGAGGTGCCCACGAGACAGGGGGCGCGCCTAGTAGGAGGGGATGCGCCCTCCACTCTCATGGGGGCCTCGTGTCCCTTTTGGACTACTTAGTTCTTCCTAAAATTCTTAAATATTCCAAAACTGATAAAAATTGCCATGGGAGTTGTTTTGGAGTCGGTTTACTTACTGTACCACATACCTATTCCTTTTGGAGTATGGAACATTCTGGAAAGTGTCCCTTATGTATTCCTCAGGGGTTACGATTTCAATGATATTAGTTTCAACATTGATAGGATTACCTGAAATATAATGTTTAATTCTTTGACCGTTTACCACCCACAAATTCGTGCCTTCGAAGTTGTTGATTTTTATGGCACCAGAACGATCGACCTCCTCGATAACGTAAGGACCTTCCCATTTAGAGAGAAGTTTTCCTACAAAAAATCTTAAACAAGAGTTGAATAATAACACATAGTCTCCTACGTTAAACTCACGCTTTTGTATCCTCTTATCATGCCAGCGTTTGACTTTTTCTTTGAATAGCTTGGCATTCTCATATGTTTGGGTTCTCCATTCATCAAGTGAGCTAATATCAAACAACCTCTTCTCACTGGCAAGTTTGAAGTCATAATTTAGCTCTTTAATAGACCAATATGCCTTATGCTCAAGTTCAAGAGGTAAATGACACGCTTTTCCATAGACCATCTTATATGGAGACATACCCACAGGATTTTTGTATGCAGTTCTATATGCCCATAATGCATCATCAAGTTTTTTGGACCAATTCTTTCTAGACCTATTCACATTCTTTTGCAAAATTAATTTGAGCTCTCTATTGCTCAACTCTACTTGACCACTAGACTGCGGATGATAAGGAGATGCGATTCTATGATTGACATCATACTTAGCAAGCATCTTACGGAAAGGACCATGAATAAAATGTGAACCACCATCAGTCATAAGATATCTAGGGACTCCAAACCTCGGAAAAATAACTTCCTTAAGCATTTTAATAGAAGTGTTATGATCAGAACTACTAGTTGGAATAGCTTCTACCCACTTAGTAATGTAATCAACAGCAACTAAAATATGTGTATAACCATTGGAGGCAGGAAAAGGTCCCATATAATCAAAGCCCTAAACATCAAACGGTTCAATAACAAGAGAATAATTCATAGGCATTTCTTGACGTCTACTAATGTTACCTACTCTTTGGCATTCATCACAAGATAAGACAAACTTACGAGCATCTTCGAAGAGAGTAGGCCAATAAAAACCAGATTGTAGTACCTTGTGTGCAGTTCTATCTCCAACGTGGTGTCCTCCATAAGATTTAGAATGAAACTTACGTAGAATCCGTTCATGTTCATGCTCAGGCACACAACGTCTAATAACACCATCCACTCCTTCTTTATAAAGGTGTGGGTCATCCCAGAAGTAATGTCTTAAATCGTAAAAGAATTTTTTCTTTTGCTAGTATGTGAAACTAGGCGGCATAAATTTAGCAACAATGTAATTAGCAAAATCAGCATACCAAGGAGTAGTACGAGAAGCATTAATGACCGCTAGTTGTTCATCGGGAAATCTATCATCAATAGGCAGTGGGTCATCAAGAACATTCTCTAACCTAGACAAGTTGTTTGCAATGAGGTTCTCAGCTCCCTTTCTATCAATAATATGTAAATCAAATTCTTGGAGCAAGAGAACCCATCTAATGAGCCTAGGCTTAGCATCTTTCTTTTCCCTAAGATATTTAATAGCGTCATGATCAGTGTTAATAGTAACTTTGGAATGAAGAATATAAGGTCTGAACTTATCACATGCAAACACAACTGCTAAGAACTCCTTTTCAGTAGTAGCATAATTTCTTTGGGCAGTATCAAGAGTCTTACTAGCATACTGGATAACATTCAATTTCTTATCAACTCTTTGCCCTAGAACAACACCTACAGCATAATCACTAGCATCGCACATAATTTCAAAAGGTAAATTCCTATCAGGTGGCTGAACAATAGGTGGAGTGATCAAAGCTTTCTTAAGTATTTCAAATCCTTCTACACAATCATCATCAAAGACAAAAGGAATATCTTTTTGCAATAAATTAGTCATAGGCCTAGAGATTTTAGAAAAGTCCTTAATGAACCTCCTATAAAAACCGGCATGACCAAGGAAACTTCTTATACCTTTTATGTCCTTGGGACATGGCATCTTTTCAATAGCATCAACTTTGGCTTTATCAACTTCAATACCTCTCTCGGAGATCTTGTGCCCCAAAACAATGCCTTCGTTAACCATAAAGTGACGCTTTTCCCAATTGAGGATGAGACTAGTGTCTTCGCATCTCTGCAAAACTCGATCAAGGTTGCTCAAACAATCATCAAAAGAGGATCCATAAACGGAGAAATCATCCATGAATACCTCACAAATCTTTTCACAAAAATCAGAGAATATAGCCATCATGCATCTTTGGAAGTTAGCAAGTGCATTACATAAACCAAAAGGCATACGTCTATAAGAAAAAGTACCAAAAGGGAAAGTAAAAGTAGTTTTAGATTGATCCTTTGCTGACATAGGTATTTGAGAGAAGCCATAATAACCATCTAGAAAGCAGAAATGTGTGTGTTTGGATAGTATTTCTAACATTTGATCAATAAAAGGTAAAGGGTAATGATCTTTCTGAGTAGCTTTATTTAACTTACGGAAATCAATTACCATCCTATAACTTGTAATAATTCCTTGCGGGAGAAATTCATCTTTATCATTAGGAACAACGGTAATACCTCCCTTTTTAGGAACGCAATGGACAGGGCTTACCCATTCACTATCAGCAACGGGATAAATAATACCTGCCTCAAGGAGCTTTAGTATCTCCTTTCTTACCACTTCTTTCATCTTGGGATTTAGTCGTCGTTGAGGATCTCTAACTGGTTGGCATCGTCCTCCATATTAATTTTGTGTTGGCATAACGTGGGACTAACGCCCTTAAGATCATCCAGAGCATATCCAATAGCAGCTTGGTGCTTCTTTAGAGTTTTCAATAATCTTTCTTCTTCTTGCTCTGAAAGGTTAGCACTAATAATAACAGGATATATTTTCTTTTCATTAAGATAAGCATACTTAAGATTATCAGGTAATGGTTTGGGTTCAAACACGGGATCACCCTTGAGTGGAGGGGGATCCCCAAGAATTTCAACGGGAAGGTTATGTTTCAGCATAGGTTCCTATTTGAGGAACAATTCATCTATTTCCCTTATTTCCTTCATAAACATATCGTTTTCATGGTCTAGCAAGTATTGTTCTAACGGATCAGTAGGAGGAACAATAATGGAAGCAAGACCAATAATCTCATCCTTACTAGGTGGTTCCCTATCACGAGGTTGTCTATGAAACTTAGCAAAATTAAACTCATGAGACATATCATCTATGCCAACTGTGACAGTATCTTTTTCACAATCAATCTTAGCACTAGCTTGTCGGGGAAGCTGATCCACAAACACCTATGGGACCGGCGGACCGAGCCCCTTTCGGTTCGGCGGGGGGCGGAGATCGCACGACGGATCGAGGCGAAGCACACGAGCAGTTTACCCAGCTTCGGAGCTCTCCGGAGAGATAACACTCCTACTGCTGCATGTCTGAGTGTATTCTGTTCTTGCTCAGGAGCGCTGAGTGCTACCGTACACTCTAGTTACTAACGAGACCGAGCGTGAGTGTTTTTTCTGGCTTCCGAACCCCCTCTACGTTGCGCATGGGCCTCCTTTTATATGCTCAAGGGGTCACCGACAGGTGGCAACGTAGACGAGGGCAAAAATGGAAAAGGTGTTGCGGTTGGTACAACTACCTTTACAGTGTATCATACCTAACCCTGACGGCAGGGGACAAAGGCATTAAATGCCCGTCTGCGTCGCCCAAACAGTGCAGAAAAGTACCGTCAGGGACGCCACCATTCGCCATGATGGCAATCTTGTCAGCGTCGCTTGCCACAGCGCACCGTTGGCTGCACAGCCTCTTGCCACACGCGCCTGGAAAGGCCCCAGGGCGACACGTTGGTGGATGTGCTGGAGCGCAGGTACAGGGTGGTAGCCTGCCGCGGCAAGCGCCTTGCCGCGGTCGTTGTCTTGTCATGTCCGGAGGCTTGTCGCTCACCGGGCCTCGCCGGGACGCGTGGCGCGTCGCGGCAAGTTCCTTGGGATGCCTTGGTTGGCCTTCCCGGCAAGCTCCTCTTGCCGGGGCCTTGTCTCTTTGACTTGAATACTTTGTTCTTGAATGGCTCCAAAGGAACCACCGAGGATCTTGGCGGTCGCCCGGCAAGCCTTGCCGCGGGGTGCTGCAACTGCCCGTGCACAAGTTCGGGATACTAGGGTACCCCTACTCTAGTACACCGACAGGAGCCCCGGGCCTGGGCCACACACGGTGCCGAGTGCTGTTGGGCCAGGCCCAAAACAGGGCACGGGCACGCGCGGCCTAGGTTACGCCGTATCTCACTCCGTATCCACCGTGCCCTCCTCCAACGGCACGCGTCGAGTGCGGCGTCGTGGGAGAGATCGTGGGTGGTTTGTTTATTCGGAAGGACGTAACGTCCGCCCCCTCCCTCTTTATAGGCAGGGAAAACTGGGGCAGTTCGCCCACCTCGCCGGTTGCTACTCCAATCTCAAAAATATCCGCCGCTCCCCCCTTCTTCTCGATGCTGAAAGAGAGCAGCGCTCCGCCCCCCATCGCCACCAGCGCCACCAACGCCGTCGAACTCCCCCACCACCTCCGCCATGGCTCCGAAAGCCGACAAGGGGAAAGGTGTGAAGTCGGCCGAGGCGCAGCGGCTCGCGGCGCTGCGAAAGGAGCGGGCACTCTTCCCCCCCCCCAGCTCGCCGCGAAGGAGCTGAGGGAGTACTACTACCTCTTCTGGTCGACGGAGACGCGAGCGCATCCGCGCACGAAGGTGCTCTCAGCTGCGGCTTCGGAACTGGCTCCGAACGGATATCCCTTCTTCACGCTGTTCTTCTACTGCGGGCTCTGCCCGCCCTTCTCTGAATTTTTCTGTGATATCATGAACACCTACGGGTTCCGCCTCCTTGACTTCACCCCCAACACCGTTCTAACCATGGCAGTTTTCGCACATCTCTACGAAAACTTTGTCGGAGTCCACCCAAATGTAGCTCTTTTTCGCCACTTCTTTATGCCTCGAGTCGAGAGAGGAGAGCCCTTATCCGGCGGAATCGCCTGGATCTCGAGAGTTGGCAAGAAGGAAGCTTATCTGGAGGGAGAGCTCCGCAGTAAGTGGGAGGAATGGAGAGCAGAGTGGTGCTGGATTGTCGAGGAGAACCCGCAGCCATTTACCACCCTGCACCAAGCCCCAGTAGCGCGCGGCAACGATTGGAGCAACGTGGCCCCGGAAGACGATAGGCTGAAGATTGCTGTCACCCGGATCTTACGCCTCAGGCTTGCCGGGCTCACCGTAGGCGCCGTTGGCGCAGATTTTCTTCGCCGCCGCATCGCCCCCCTACAGGAGAGGAGGAGACCGGCTTGGGAGTTCCAGAACGCGGCGGATATCATGAGGCTGCGCCCGGGCCTCAACTTCAACTTCACTGTCCTAGAGCTGGACGCGATGCTCCTGGAACTGTTCAAGCGCAATCCTCAGCATCCATTCATGTTACCGAGGGGAGTCGTTCCGTTGTGCAACAACTCTTCGCTCGACCGCATCCATGCAATGATGCCGCTTTGCGATTCACATGGAATTGTTCCAACTTGGCAAGAGCCTGCAGACGACGTCGTGCAGGAGTTCTTTGACGGCTTGGTAGAAGTGCCGGTCCGCCCCGATGATCAGAAGAGCCTCACTCGCGACACCACCGATGCGGAGATGTAGCGCATCGCCACTAGGCTGGAAGAGGTGGCGGCAGCAGCTGCCGCGGGCGAGTTTGGATTCACCGTGGAGGAGGCAGAGGCAGCAGAGGCGGCAAGCCTTGCCGAGCGAGAGGAGCTTGTCGGCGAGGAAGAGCTTGTCGGGCCTGAATCTGAGTCGAGCGAGCCTGCCGAGGGCGCGAGCGACCCGTTGCAGATCGACTCCTCCTCCTTCTCACCTTCAGGCGGCTCGCCGCAAGCGGAGCCCCCAGCTCCAGCAAGAAGGCGTCTCCGCAAGGCCGGGGACGTAGCGGGGCGGCAGACGGGTCAACAGCCGCCGCACTGCGCGACGCGCTAGACCGCGGCAAGCACTGTTGCCGCGGGAGCACCTCACGCCGCTGCGGCAACTGGATCCCGGTCCACTGCTACTGCTCCTGCCAAGCGGACAAGGGAACCTACTCCTCTGCCTCGCCGCACCGGAGGCGATCCGGACTTCGATCTTTCCGCGCTCAGCTCCGACGAGGAAGAAGAAGAGTGAGATTCTTTGTTGTACTTGTAGTTCTTCAATTCTTGCCGTTTTGTCTTGTATCTGATTTGCTTTTCTCCGAACCCATTCCTTTTTAGGACTCTGGCCCAGAGAGCGGCGAAGAGAGCCAAGGTCCCGGTGATTGTCATCAAGGACGAACCCACCGCAGCAACTGGGGACGCGCCTGAGACCACCTTGCCGGACCCAGCAACTATTCCCCAAAGCAGCCCCTAGCGCAGCCCGCAGCGTGAGTATATAGTTTACGTCCTGCTATCAGGCGCGCATGGATACTCTTTCTTTGCTGATATCTGACTATTGGTTTGTGTAGGAGCAGAACAGCCTCACCAGGAGTGCCCGGAAGCCGCTCCCGAAATGCCATCTGCTTCGACTACACCCCCAACGGAGGATTCCCCGGCAAGGGAGCATTCTCCGGCAAGGGAGAATTCTCCGGCAAGGGACAGTTCTCCGGCAAGGGATAGCACCAGCGACCCCTAGGTGGCGGAGACAGCGACTACAGATCCTAGTACAGGTAATTCTCTTGCTTGAAAGCTTCCCTTGGGTTCTTCTTCTTCTAATTTTCTTTGTCAATATTTGCTTGACTTCTCTCCCTTTTCCGGTTGTCAGATCCATCTGCCATGGAGCCGATGGAAACCGAGGCCGCCGGCAAGGAGAACGTGCGCGGCAATACTGACGACGCCGCTGCCACCGAAGGAGAGGCCGGCGCAGATGATCCTGCCGGCGAAGAGGCCGCCAAAGCTGCCGCCGCAGAAGCTGGCGAGGGTTCCGGCGATCGCACTGACGGCCCCGAGGCCGCAGGAGCGTCAGGCGCTATGCCGACCGCCGATCCCTCCGCCGCTGCTGCAGCGCCAGGCTCCGAAGATCCCCAGCTCGGCGCCTACTTGAAGGCCGGCGATGGCATCTTCATCAAGCTCCCCTGGGCGTCAAGCTCCAGGGCGCCGGTCGAAAGAGAGGTCTTGGACGGAGAGGTGCTCGCCTCCGCTGGGCTGACGCTGGTCGACGCGCCAAGCAGCAGCAGCGACGAGCCTAAGGAGGAGCGGCTGCTGCGGAAGCTGTTGTCGCTTTATCGCGCCCGACAGGCCAAGCTGGCATCCCGAGAAGCGCTTGTCGCGAAGGCGGGAGTGGACATCGAGAAGCGCGCGGAGGAGCTTCGGGGTCTCAGGCAGGAAGCTCTCCGATCCCTAGCAGAGGAGCGGGAGCAACTCGCCGAGGAGCGGAAAGCCTTCCTCCTCGAGAAGGCTGAGGTTGAAGAGCAGCAGCAGCTTGCTGCCGAGAAGCTATCTGCGCAGGAAGGCGAGTTGGCGCAGCGCAAGGTCAACCTTGACAGCCACGAGGAGGAGCTTGCCGCGCGCGAGCAAGCGATTGGCGGGGCTCTCAAGGAAGCAAAGGATGCTGCCGCAGCTGCCGAGGCCGCCAAGAAGGAGCTAGAGACGAAGATGGTGCAGCTGGAGGCCGATCTCAAGGCGAGCAGCGAGGAGCTTGCTGCGCTCAAGTGTGAGCGCGAGAAGGACGCCGCCGCCCATGGTGAGCTGCAGGGTCGTCTCGCTGAGAGGAGCAAAGAGCTTAGCGCCGCCAAGGACTCCAACGCAGATCTCGAGTTGAAGCTGGTTACTTTGACTCAGACGCTGGACAGCGCCAGGGAGCAGGAGGTGGCCTTGAAGGAGAAGATCAAGGCCGACGAGGCGCTGCTGGCGAATGCTGCTGCCGCCCAGAACACTTTTAGGGAGACCGTAGAGCACTGGATGGAGGGCCTCGTGGATGCTGCTGCGGCCATCGACAGGGAGTTGGCGCAGCTGGGGATGGAGGATTTTGGGTATTCCTCCGATGAGCACCTCCAACCCAGCACCAAGCTCAGCTTGTTCTTCAAAGGCGTGGCGATGGCCCTCCAGCGGCTCCAGGAGAAGATCCTAAAGCAGCTGGCCGACGAGTCGCGCAAGATCTGCGCAGGGGCTCTTCAGAAAGTGCTGGTGAAGGTGGCCTTCCGCAACCCAGGCCTCAACCTCACCAACGTCCTCAGGTCCTTGCCGCCGGATGCTGATCTGGAAGCGCTCAAGGCCCTTGTCGCACCCATTGTGGACATGGTGAGCGGAATCAAGAGGGTTGAGGGCGATCGCGTAGATTAGGCCGCCCGTTTTCTCTTTTTCTTGTCGCTGCTGGTCATGTCATGAGAACAATCTGTTAGAGCTGCGACAAGCTATCTTGTAAGATGACTCTATTTTGATTGCTATGTTATTTCCTTTACTTGATTCCTTCCTTTGTATGTTTTTGCCCTACGCTTTTAGGGAACTTGTCGGCGCAGGCACCTTAGCCGCGAGCGCTAAGTGCGGGACGTCAGCAGCCTGCTGGCGGTGCCGCTACCGACAAGAAACCTTGTCGCGACTAGTCGTAGCTCACTTAAGTTGTTGAGCGGACTCGAAACAAAGTAAGGGCGCGACTAGCTACGAGTTGGTTCCTCCGCGCACAGGTTTTCCATACAAAGCACGGTCGTTCGAGGAAGATAACTTAAAAAATTTAAAACTGATTGCTCAAGCTTTAGCAACTTAGCTTTTCTGTCGTTTGCTTCCCGGTAAGGCGAAACTTCCTCGAGCGACGCTTGGTCCACACCATTATCTTCTCCTTTCCCCCCGGCAAACTTGTGGGCGAGGGAACCTTCCTTTCTTTGAGAAAGAGAGAGAAGAGAAAATAAAGATATGGAGCCTTACGGCTTGTTATTGCATACCGGGGGTAGGTGCTGCACAAAGCGTCAGATAACACATGCAAAAAAGAAAGTAGATAGCATGAAATTGACAAGATGTGCGGAGCACATGAGCTTTACTTATGCACGGGGTCTGCGCCCGGCTTTGTACAAAGGATTACATGCAACATCGGCAAGACTTGTACAAAAGGTGGTTGCCGGAATAGGTTCCGGCAACCGCGCCCTACGGGTAAAACTTACGAAGATGCTCAATGTTCCAGGAGTTGCTCACCGGAATGCCATCTTTGGTCTCAAGGCGGACAGCGCCAGGCCTAGTGACTCGTTTCACCCGGTAAGGGCCTTCCCACTTTGGCGTCAACTTGTTGGAATTCTTGGCGGACTGAACGCGCCGAAGAACAAGGTCGCCTTCCTCGAAACTTCTGGCATTAACTTTGCGGCTATGGTACCGGCGCAAAGCTTACTGGTATCGAGCAGCTCGTACAGCAGCCTGAAGACGGTCTTCCTCAAGGAGCAGTGCGTCATCTTGTCGCAGCTGCTCTTGCTCAAGCTCATCATAAGCGAGCACTCAAGGTGACCCGTATACGAGTTCCGTGGGGAGAACTGCCTCCGCTCCATAGACTAGAGCGAAAGGTGTCTGGCCAGTGGCTCGATTTGGCGTCGTCCTGATCGACCAAAGAACCACCGGCAGCTCCTCAATCCAGTTCTTTCTGCACTTGCGCAGCCTGTCGAAAGTCCTGGTCTTGAGGCCACACAGCACTTCAGCATTCGCCCTCTCCGCTTGACCGTTACTTCTCGGATGAGCAACAGAAGCGAAGCAGACCTTGGCGCCAATATCTTGGACGTACTGCATGAAGGTGCGGCTCGTGAATTGCGTGCCGTTGTCGGTGATGATCCTGTTAGGGATTCCGAAACGGCAAACAATCGACCTGAAGAACTTGACTGCTGACTATGCTGTCACCTTCCTCACTGCTTCCACTTCCGGCCACTTTGTGAACTTGTCTATTGCAAGGTACAAGTACTCAAAGCCCCCGACAGGTCGGGGAAAGGGACCGAGGATGTCGAGCCCCCAGACCGAAAATGGCCAGGATAAAGGGATTGTCTGGAGAGCTTGAGCTGGCTGGTGTATCTGCTTGGAATGGAACTGGCATGCTTCACACTTGGTTACTTGTGCAGTTGCATCCTGGAGGGCTGTCGGCCAAAAGAAACATTGCCGGAACGCTTTGCCGGCAAGGGCTCTTGCGCCAATGTGGTGACCACATATGCCTCCATGTATCTCTGCCAACAGCTTTTGTCCTTCTTCCCGGCGAATACACTTCAATTTCACACCGTTGAGTCTTCTTCTGTACAGTGTGTTGTCGACAAACTGGTACATACTTGACTGCCGGGCTACTCTTTTCGCTTCTCCTTGCTCTTCGGGAAGTTCTCCTGTCTGAAGGAAACGGACAATCTGCTGTGCCCATGCTGGAGCTTGCGGCTCGACAACAAGGACTAAAAGCATATCTGCTGCTGCGGGAACATCCGCTTCTACGGCGAGAACCTGCGGCTCAGCCGGAGCTTGACGTTCCCTGGCAAGCTTGCCGGAGCAAAACTTGTCGGGAGCGTCTGCTTCAACGGAACAAACCCTAGGGTTCGCCAGAGCAGACTGCTCCTCAGCACCCTTGGTGTTGATCTTGGGGACCTTCTTGGCGGCAGCTTCGGGGAGCTCTGTCGGAAAGTTGTCACCAGAAATCAACTTCCTCTTCTTGCTCTGTCCAGTTGATGGCGTTACAGACGGTTGAGTCATCTTGAGCACAAAGATCCCTGGTTCCACAGGTAACCTAAGTGCAGCACACTTCGACAGGCCATCGGCAATGTCGTTCTGAGCTCTTGGAACATGTCCCATCTGTAGGCCGTCAAAGTGCTCTTCTAGCTTTCTCACTTCATCAACGTAAGCTTCCATCAACGGACTATGATAATTCTTGTTCACTTGGCGGATGACAAGCTGTGAGTCACCCCTGACAATGAGCTTCTTGATCCCAAGGTCTGCTGCGATCTTGAGACCGGCAAGCAAACCTTCATACTCTGCGGTATTGTTCGTTGCTTGCTCATTGGGAAAGTGCATCTGGACTACGTACTTGAGGTGCTCTCCGGTGGGTGCAACAAGTAGCACGCTGGCACCGGCACCTTGCAGCGAGAAGGCACCATCAAAGTACATCAGCCACTCTTTGCTTGCTTCCTTGACGGGGATGCTCGTTTCTGGAATTTCTTCATCTTGAGTTGGCGTCCACTCTGCTATGAACTCTGCCAATGCTCTGCTTTGGATAGTTGAAGTGCTCTCAAACTTGAGGCCAAAGCTTGATAGTTCCAGTGCCCACTCGACAATCCTGCCTGTTGCTTCTGGATTTTGCAGTATCCTCTTCAGCGGAAAACAAGTGACGACTTTGATCTCATGTGCTTGGAAGTAATGGCGCAGCTTTCTCGAGGCCATGAGAAGGCCGAAAAGCAATTTCTACACACCAGAGTACCTTGACCTAGCCCCCTGCAGAAGGGAACTGACAAAATAAACTGGGCGCTGCACCATTCTCTTTTGCATCTCCTCACGCGTCTGCGCAGATCCATCTTTGTCAGGACCAGAGCTTGCCGGCGAAGTCCCTTGCTTGTCGCTGGATGCACTTGCCGTGGTTGCTAGCTCATCATCCGCCTCCCTCTCCGCTACTAACGCAACACTAACCACTTGATTGGTTGCCGCCATATACAACAGCAACTTCTCTTGTGGCTTAGGTGCGACAAGTGTTGGAGTGGAGGACAGGTATCTCTTCAAGTCCTGCAGCGCAGCCTCCGCTTCCGGAGTCCATTTCATTGGACCTGCCTTTTTCAATATTTTGAAAAATGGCAGGGCGCGCTCAGCAGACCTAGAGATAAACCTGCTGAGAGCAGCCACGCAACCGGCCTGTCTTCGTACATCCTTGACGCGCTTCGGTGCTTCAATATGCTCAATGGCCTTGATCTTGTCGGGATTGGCTTCAATTCCCCGCTGAGACACGAAGAACTCGAGAAGCTTGCCGGAGGGGACTCCAAACACACACTTCTCGGGGTTAAGCTTGAGGTTGATCTTGCGCAGATTTGCAAAGGTTTCATCTAAATCTTGAATCAGAGTTGCCTTGTCCTTGCTCTTGACCACTATGTCATCCATGTAGGCTTCCACATTTCTGTGTATTTGTGGCTCAAAAGCGTCGTGGACTACCCTTGCAAATGTTGAACCAGCATTCTTTAAACCGAAAGGCATCCATACGAAAACAGTATGTGCCACACGAAGTGATGAATGCGGTCTTCTCCTCATCCTCTTCTGCCATGAAGATCTGATGGTATCCTGAGTATGCATCAAGAAATGAAAGCAAGTCACATCCGGCAGTGGAGTCAACAATCTGGTCGATGCGCGGTAAGGGAAATGGGTCTTTGGGACAAGCTTTATTGACATCGGTAAAGTCCATACAAAGCCTCCATTTCTCGTTTGCCTTGCGCACGACTACAGGATTGGCCAACCACGTAGGATGGAGCACTCCTCTGACAAGGCCTGCTGCTTCCAACTTCTTGATTTCTTCTGCGATAATTTCTTGGCGCTCCACTGCCTGTTTCCTGACTTTCTGCTTGACAGGCCGCGCATGAGGATAAATGGCAAGATGGTGCTCGATTACTTTCCTGGGAACGCCGGGGATGTCAGACGGTTGCCATGCAAACACGTCGACGTTCGCCCGCAGGAAAGCAACGAGCGCGCTTTCCTATTTAGGGTCGAGAGTGGCACTGATGGTGAAGGTACCACTAGTGCCGTCCTCCTTGGCAGACACCTTCTTGGTCTCTGGTGGAGATACCATTGTCTTCTTACACTTGCCGGTGGAGCTCGATGGTGCGTCCTCGACGGTAGCGCAGCACTCCGAAGAGGTGCGCTTGCCGGAGTGGGCATCAGAACTCTTGCCGGACTTGGTCTTCTTCTTCCCCCCGGGAGCTTCAACGGCAAGTGACCTGCGATCTGTTGCGGCTGCTGCTTCCCGGTAGATCTTGTCGGCGCAGATAACAGCATCCTTCTCGTCGCCAAGGACAGAGATGACACTTATCGGGCCTGGCATCTTCAGCATGTTGTATGCATAGTGAGAGGCTGCCATTAATTTGGCGAGTGCTGGACGGCCAAGTATCCCATTGTAAGGCAATGGAAAGTCAGCAACGTCAAAAGTGACCCTCTTAGTCCTGAAGTTCAACTCGCTGCCAAATGTCACCGGCAACGTGATCTTTCCCTTCGGCTTGCTCCTTCCCGGATTGATTCCTTGGAATGTGCCGGTCTCTTCGAGCTCGCTATCAGGGATCTGGAGTTTCTGGAGTACCGCGGAGGAGATCAGGTTCAAGCCGGCCCCGCCGTCAACTAGCATCTTTGTGACCTTGAGGTTGCGGATAGTTGGTGAAACCAACATCGGCAAGCACCCGACCGCAGTTATGCGATCAGGGTGGTCCTCAATATCAAAGATGATAGGCGTGCTGGACCATTTCAGAGGCTTGCGTGAGTCGACGGGTGGTTCTGCCGCATTGACTTCCCGCACCCACTGCTTGAGCTGGCGGTGTGAAGTATGCAGAGAAGCACCGCTGTCAACGCATAGGACCTCTGTGGCTTTCTGGAACTCCTGCTCATCGGTCTCGTCATCATCCATATCTTCATCATCGTCGTCATCTTCATCCTTGTCGCGGCCGCGGGGAGGTCTGTCTCCTTGCCGCTGCTTGGCCTTGCCACGGCGTCCTCCTCGGCTGGGGCGTTTCTTGCCGGCTCCTCCAGCACCTTCCTGGGCCTTCTCCTTGTCATGTCGCTCGTATTCAGCCTTTTGCTGCTCGACAAGCTGCTCGACTTTCTTGCAGCTCTGGAGGTCATGGCCCTTGGTGCGGTGGATCTTGCAGTACTGCCTGTTGGTGCCGTCCTGCTTGTCAGCGACCGCCACAGCCTGGTGGTTGGTGCTTGCGGCAATCTCCTTGCCGGAGCTACAAGCTTTGGCTTTCTTGCCGGACTGTTCAATGACTAGCACCTCTTTGCCTTTCTTCTTCCTGTTGTTCCGCCGCCGGTTTTTCTTTGCCGGGGCAGCATCCTCACTATCAGATCCTCCTGCTCCTGTATTCTCTCCGGGGAGTTTCCTCCCTTCCTCAGCACGTGCACACTTGTCAGCCAGGGCATATAGCTCACTGACGTCTCTGATCTTGCACATCGCCATCTCCTCCCGCATCCTGCGGTTTCGCATGTTCTGATGGAACGCGCTGATTACCGCGGCAGGGTGGACATCTGGGATGTTGTGCTGTACGTGGCTGAATCTCTAAATGTACTTGTGCAGGGGCTCTCCTTCCTTCTGGGCGAGCAGATGAAGGTCGCTTTCTTGGCCATGAGGCTTGTGGCTGCCCGTAAAGGCGCCGACAAACTGATGGCACAGGTCAGCCCAGGAGGATATGGAATTGTCCGGCAAGTGCATGAGCCTGGATCTGACATTGGGCTTGAGCACCAGCGGGAAGTAGTTGGCAAGGATCTTGTCGTCCCGCCCCCCGGCAGCTTGCACTGCAATGGTGTAGATGCTGAGGAACTCCGACAGATGCGACTTGCCGTCGTACTTCTCTGGTACGTCTGGCTTGAAATTCTTCGTGCTGGGCCACTGAACTTGCCGCAGTTCACGAGTGAACGCAGGGAAACCTACCGCGTATGGCAAGTCGCCTGGTTCCCCTGGCGCATGCACGTCGACAGAGGGCCCAGCGTGCTGGTCCGATTGACGCCGCGCATCTCTTTGGCGCTCGATGCGAGTACGAGCGTCTTCTTGCTGTCGTTCGTGAAGAACTTGGCGCTGATCATGACGGGCTCGTGGATCCGATGATGCGGTGGAGTCGCTGTCGAGGTGGATCTGGCGAGTTGGCGATCTTGGCCTTCGGGGTGGAGAGTGCATGGTGGTTGCACCCCCACCAGTTTTGTCACCATCGGCTCGTGCCTCGCAGTCCTGCCGCGGCAGCGATGTACTTGGCTGCCGCAGAGTGTCGCTATTGGCAAAGCCGATGAGACTCTGAATGGTGGCCCTCCATTCGTCGATCTTGTGTGTCGTTGGAGGGTAATTCAGGAGCAGTTGAGCTCGCACCAAAGCTTCTGCTCGAGTGTTGGGCGGCAATGGCGAGCGGTGCGAGGAGAGGGATATGCTCGGACTTCTAACTATGTTAGAAGGAGCAGTATCCCGTCCAGGCGACCGTGTCTCGCTCGTGCCAGCATGTTGGCGTGCATGTTGGTCTTGAGCACCCCGAGATCCACCAGCTCGATCTTGGTCCAACAAATGTATGGTACTGCGAATACCATGACGCTGTCAGTCCTGCGCCTCCTGAGATGGGCGCGGTGCATGTACGGACGTCGAGGTCTGTGCAGCCTTGTCCTTGGACCTGGCAGCACCGTGAGCTTCCTCGTCGATGCCCGTTCTTCCGCCGGCGTCTACCCCACCACCCGATTGCTCCGGTGGTGGTGGGACTGACGTGGACGGAACAGTTGCCCCCGAAGCCTTCTTCTTCGGTGGCATGTCGATGAAGAAGATGAAGATCTAGCTCGTGTGAACGCCGGATCAGGTTCACGCAACCTCGACGCCCCCTACCTGGCGCGCCAAAGATGTCGGGGAAGCTGATCCACAAACACCTATGGGACCGGCGGACCGAGCCCCTTTCGGTTTGGCGGGGGGCGGAGATCGCACGAAGAGCGGATCGAGGCATAGCACACGAGCAGTTTACCCAGCTTCGGAGCTCTCCGGAGAGATAACACTCCTACTGCTACATGTCTGAGTGTATTCTGTTCTTGCTCAGGAGCGCTGAGTGCTACCGTACACTCTAGCTGCTAACGAGGCCGAGTGTGAGTGTTTTTTCTGGCTCCCGAACCCCCTCTACGTTGCGCATGGGCCTCCTTTTATATGCTCAAGGGGTCACCGACAGGTGGTAACGTAGACGAGGGAAAAAATGGAAAAGGTGTTGCGGTTGGTACAACTACCTGTATAGTGTATCATACCTAACCCTGACGGCAGGGGACAAAGGCATTAAATGCCCGTCTGCATCGCCCAAACAGTGCAGAAAAGGACCGTTAGGGACGCCATCGTTCGCCACGATGTCAATCTTGTCAGCGTCGCTTGCCACCGCGCACCGTTGGCTGCACAGCCTCTTGCCACGCGTGCCTGGAAAGGCCCCAGGGCGACACGTTGGTGGATGTGCTGGAGCGCAGGTACAGGGTGGTAGCTTGCCGCGGCAAGTGCCTTGCCGCGGTCGTTGTCTTGTCGCGTCCGGAGGCTTGTCGCTCACCGGGCCTCGCCGGGACGCGTGGCGCGTCGCGGCAAGTTCCTTGGGATGCCTTGGTTGGCCTTCCTGGCAAGCTCCTCTTGCCGGGGCCTTGTCTCTTTGACTTGAATACTTTATTCTTGAATGGCTCCAAAGGAACCACGGAGGATCTTGGCGGTCGCCCGGCAAGCCTTGCCGCAGGGTGCTGCAACTGCCCGTGCACAAGTTCGGGATACTAGGGTACCCCTACTCTTGTACACCGACATAGCTGTATTGAAGAAGGGTCTACCAAAAATAATGGGACAAAAATCATCTTGTGGGGAACCAATAACAAGAAAATTAGCAGGGTATTTAACCTTCCCACACAAGACTTCAACATCTCTAACAATCCCAAAGGGTTTAATGGTATCCCTATTAGCAAGGTTAATAGTAACATCAATGTCTTCTAATTCAATGGGTGCAATGTCATGCATAATTTCTTGATATAAGGTATAAGGTATTGCACTAGCACTAGAACCCATATCACATAGGCCATGATAACAATGATCTCCTATTTTAACAGAAATAACAGGCATGCCTACGACAGGTCTATGTATCTTAGTATCTGGTCTAGCAATATTAGCAGTCTCACCACATAAATAAATAACATGCCCATCTAAATCCTCATCCAAGAGATCTTTAAACACAGCAATACTAGGTTCAACATTAATTTGCTCAGGAGGTGTATAAGTCCCAGTCTTACTCTTACGAACAACAATCGAAGCTTTAGTGTGATCCTTTATCCTAACACGAAAAGTGGGTTTCTCAACATAAGTAGTAGGAACAATAGGATCACTATAGGTGATAGTCTTTTCTTCGACTGTAATAGGTGCAACTACTTTCACTTCAACAGGAGGATTATATTTAAACCACTTCTCTCTAGGGAGATCAACGTGAGTAGCAAAAGATTCACAGAAAGAAACTACTATCTCAGAGTCAAGTCCATACTTAGCGCTAAATCCACGGAAAGCATCGGTATCCATAAAAGATTTAACACAATCGAACTTAGGTGTCATACCCGACTCCTTACCATCGTCGGAACCCCAATCTTCAGAGTTGCGTTTAATTCTTTCCAATAAGTACCATTTGAAATCAATAGTCTTCAGCATATAAGAGCCAGCACAGGAAGTATCGAGCAGGTTGCGATTATCAAGAGAAAGCCGAGCATAAAAATTCTGAATAATCATTTCCCAGGAGAGCTCATGATTGGGGCATGAATATAACATTGACTTAAGCCTCCCCCAAGCTTGAGCGATGCTTTCTCCTTCGCGAGGCCAGAAATTATATATGTAATTACGATCACGATGAACAAGATGTATAGGATAGAACTTCTCGTGAAATTCCAACTTCAATCGCTTATAATTCCAAGATCTCGTATCATCACATAGCCTATACCATGTCAATGCATCTCCCTTCAAAGATAAAGGGAAGACCTTCCTTTTGACATCATCATCGGGAATACCTGCAAGCTTAAATAATCCACAAACTTCATCCACAAAGATAAGGTGTAAATCGGGATGCAATGTTCCATCTCCTGCAAATGGATTAGCTAGCAGTTTCTCTATCATACCCGAAGGAATCTCACAGTAAATATTTCCATAAAGTTCAGTAGGTTGAGGAGCAACTCTTTGCTCTTCTGGTCGGGGTGAAGATACCCCGAACAAGCCCCTCAAAGCATTAGTTTCCATAGTGACAAGTAACAGAAAATTTCAGCATAATATATAAATGTTTCCTTACCAAGTTCCACTCACCAAAAGCGCTACACTCCCCGGCAACGGCGCCAGAAAAGAGTCTTGATGACCCAAAATTTTAGGGGATCAATCATAGTCCTTTCAATAAGTAAGAGTGTTGAACCAACGAGGAGTAGAAGGAAATGATAAGCGGTTTTCAGTAAGGTTTTCTCTGCAAGCACTGAAATTGTAGGTGATAGATAGTTTTGTGATAAGATAAATGGTAACAAGTAACAAGTAAATAAAGTAAACAAAGTGCAGCGAGGTGGACCAATCCTTTATGTAGCAAAGGATAAGCCTGGAAAATTTCTAATAATTAGAAAGGAGCTCCCGAGGACACATGGAAATTATCGTCAAGCTAGTTTTCATCACGTTCATATGATTCACGTTCGGTACTTTGATAATTTGATATGTGGGTGGACCGGTGCTTGGGTACTGCCCTTACTTGGACAAGCATCCCACTTATGATTAACCCCTATTGCAAGCATCCGCAACTACGAAAGAAGTATTAAGGTAAACCTAACCACATCGTTAAACATATGGATCCAAATCAGCCCCTAACGAAGCAACGCATAAACTAGGGTTTAAGCTTCTGTCACTCTAGCAACCCATCATCTACTTATTACTTCCCCATGCCTTCCTCTAGGCCCAAATAATGGTGAAGTGTCATGTAGTCGACGTTCACATAACACCACTAGAGGAAAAGACAACATACATCTCATCAAAATATCTAACGAATACCAAATTCACATGACTACTAATAGCAAGACTTCGTCCATGTCCTCAGTAACAAACGTAACTACTCACAAAGCATATTCATGTTCATAATCAGAGGAGTAATAATATGCATAAAGGATCTGAACATATGATCTTCCACCAAGTAAACCAATTAGCATCAACTACAAGGAGTAATCAACACTACTAGCAACCCACATGTACCAATTTGTGGTTTTGATACAAGATTGGATACATGAGATGAACTAGGGTTCTGAGAGGAGATGGTGCTGGTGAAGATGTTGATGGAGATTGACCCCCTCCCGATGAGAGGATCGTTGGTGATGATGTTGGTGATGATTTCCCCCTCCCGGAGGGAAGTGTCCCCGGTAGAATAGCTCCGCCGGAGCCTTAGATTGGTTCTGCCAAGGTTCCGTCTCGTGGCGGCAGAGTTTCGTCCCGTAAGCTTGACCAAGATTTTATCCAGGGTAAAAGCTCTGATATAGCAGAAGATGGACACCGGGCCCACCAGCGGGTCAAGGAGACAGGGGGCGCGCCCAGTAGGTGGGGGGAGCCCCCCACTCTCCTGGATGAGGTGTGGCCCCCCTGGTGTATTTCTTTCGCCCAAAAATTCTTATTAATTCCAAAAATATGTTTCCTGGAGTTTCAGGACTTTTGGAGCTATGCAGAATAGGTTTCCAATGTTTGCTCCTTTTCCAGCCAGAATTCCAGCTGCCGGCATTCCCCCTCTTCATGGTAAACCTTGTAAAATAAGAGAGAATAGCCATAAGTATTGAGATATAATGTGTAATAACAGCCCATAATGCAATAAATATTGATATAAAAGCATGATGCAAAATGGATGTATCAGGGATCTCAAACTTTGGGACACGCTTCTTTGAAATGTGGGAAAGTTACGAACTTATCCCCCATTTAAAATTTCGGACACCATGACGGTTGGGGATAGGACGGTAATCTCGCGTCTCCCAAATATTTGCTAGTAACTATTTTGGGCGAGGAGAGGGTGTTTTGCCGCCCACAGTTGGCGCCCATGGTGTATGAACGGGGCTGACAGGTAGGGCGGTTGTGTCACGTCTGAGGGAAGTTACACATCTACCCCTATTTAAAATATTAGCCTACATCAATTTCGGACTAGGAGAGTTTGTTTTGCTGCCCACCGTGTATGAATGGGGAAATGGAGGGAGATGTTGGGTTCTACGGTAGGGTGCGTCGACTGTAAATTAAAATTTTCATACGTGCAGAACAACCAAGAACATGCTACGGGAGATGGATCATAGTTCGTTACCACTAGACACACAGTGTCGTGCAGCGGAAGAAGAGTTGGAGCAGCGCGTCCGCGTGGATTGTCCTCTCCTCATGCGTTCTCCCTTGAACAGCCGGTCGTTGGATCCCTCGTACAGTTTCGCCGGAGCGGCACAAGTGCATCATCTCTAACGGTATCCGTGCGTGCAGGAGGGACATCCTACGGCGGACTGCTAGGTCCAATCACACAACCGGCGGCCAGTGGAGGAGTCTATTCGCAACACATGAAAACCCTAGTTACAGCGCCGAAGCGATCAACCGCATGAGTGTACCGCACCTCCACTTTATATAGGCGTCCGTCGCGGGCTCAAAACTTGGGCCTCGCACGGAACCAAAAGCCCACAAGTCTACTCGGCCACAATCCAAATACAGCTCGGACCACATCTGATCAGTGTCCTCGTATCCAACCTCGTAGGTTCCTTCCCTTAAGCGCGCGACCCCTTAGGTTCAAGTCAGCTTGGTCACAGTTCGGATCACTTCCGACCTGCACGGTTGGTAGCGGCCTCTAGCAAGGCATGCCGACCACCAAGCAGACTATGAAGCTAGTTAGGAGAACCTGTACAACATGTCACACTTCCGTTACCTTTACCGCACGATATTTGTTGTCGGGCTCAAGGTGAGACTGTCATCCTTGTGCTAGCCCGACCTCTTTCTCTTTCCAGTGATACCGACCACAAACCGGATTATCTCATAACCCTTGTCGCATGGCCATGCTTATCCTGGTCGGATCACATGAGGGGCCCAGAGTATATCTCTCCTAATCGGAGGGGCAAATCCCATCTTGCTCGACCATGTCTCGCAGCATGGGACTGGAAAAACCTGAAACCTACCTTTGTAACTACCTAGTCACGGAGTAGCGTTTGGTCAGCCCAAAGCAAGTCTGCCACCATCTCGAGTACATGTGTCAGCTCAGGTCTTAGGACATAGAATGTATGTTGTACTAGAGACTCACATGTGACATATCGCTGCGTCTCACAGTTGGGTCTGTCCGACTCGGACGTTATCTCGACTCGGATTCGACTACGTCGAATCCGACCAGATCCTTCCGAGTCCATATTATCCAGTTAGCATCCAATGCTCCATGGCTAGTGAGACGGAGCCATCCACCATGTCATATGCTAGTCTAGTCCGACGTGTGCCCACACATCACTTGCGACTAGGACAATTTAGGATGTATCATACAACACGAGATCTCACAGACAAGTCACGTACTTTCCAACAAGTATCGTTGATTACATCCAAGGACTATCTTTATTCATAAACACATAGGAAATATCATCATACATGATTGCCTCTAGGGCATATCTCCAACATTCTCCCACTTGCACTAGAGTCAATCAAATAGACATCGAGTGCCCATAGCTCTCAGGTGCCCCTCATGCTTGGGTTGTGGAAGAGGCTTAGTCAACGGATCTGCAACATTTGCATCCGTGTGAATTTTGCATAAGTCTACATCACCATTCTTTACAATCTTTCGTATCAGGTGATATTTCCGATCTATGTGTCTAACCTTGTGGTGATTCCTCGGCTCCTTGGCTTGTGCGATGGCACCAGAATTATCACAATAAAGGTCCAACGGTTTCAGCGAGGCTGGGAAAATACCAAGATCATCTAGAAAATGCCGGATCCAAACACCTTCCTTTGCAGCTTCACAAGCCACAGTGTATTCATCTTCTGTGGTAGAATCGGCCACCGTATCCTGCTTGGAACTCATCCAGTGCACTGCCCCTCCGTTCAGGACGTACACGAATCCGGACTGTGATCAACAATCATCTTTGTCGGTTTGGAAACTAGCATTGGCGTAACCCCATACGACGAGCTCTTCTTCACCTCCATAAACAAGGAACATCTCTTTAGTCCTTTTCAGGTACTTCAAAATAGTCTTTACGCTGCCCAGTGAATCTCACCTGGGTTGGCCTGGTGTCTGCTTGTTAGGCTTATTGCAAAAGCAACATCAGGCCTTGTACATATCATGGAATACATGATGGATCGGATTGCCGAGGCATACGGAATCCTACTCATCCTGCTTCGCTCATCGAATGTCAAAGGACTTTGAGTCTCGCTTAGCCTTATACCATGTGAGAGTGGCAAGAACCCTTTATTCGCCTCACTCATGTTGAACCGCTTCAACACTTTATCTAGGTACGTGCTTTGGCTTAAGCCAAGCAGCCTCCTCGATCTATCTCTATAGATCTTAATGCCTAAAATATACACTGCCTCATCAAGGTCTTTCATTGAAAACTTGCTATTCAATGACTCCTTGACTGAGTTTAGCATCGAAACATCATTTCCGATCAGTAGTATATCGTCCACATACAAGATCAATAACACTATTGAGCTCGCACTTAACTTCTTGTATAAACAAGTGTCCTCTTCGCTTTTGATGAAACCGAGACCAGTGACAACCTCATCAAAATGGATATTCCAGCTCCGAGATGCTTGCGTCAACCCATAAATAGATCTCTTGAGCTTGCATACCTTATTAGTAGTAGTCGGATCGACAAAACCCTCGGGTTGTACCATATACACGTCCTCGGTTAAATTTCCAAGAAGGAAAGCCGTTTTGACATCCATCTGCCATATCTCATAATCGAAATATGCAGCTATAGCTAGTACAATCCTCACCAACTTCAGCAGCGCTACCGGCGAGTAAGTCTCGTCGTAGTCAATCCCTTGAACTTGTCCATAACCCTTAGCGACAAGCCGAGCTTTGTGGATCTGAACATTTCCATCCACATCAGTTTTCTTCTTAAAGATCCATTTGCAACCAATGGCTGTTATGCCACGCGGAGGATCAACCAAGTCCCAGACTTGATTCTCATCAATGGACTTTAACTCGGATCTCATGGCCTCCAGCCATGCCTTAGAATCTGGGCTCACCATCACTTCTGCATATGTGGCTGGCTCGTCGCTTTCTAGCAACAATACATCATGCAATCTGCGCAATCTTTCGGACCTCCGTGGTTCCAGTGCCGCTTCAACTACAGGTTCCCTCACCAACTCCGGTATGATCTCATCACCAGCTGAGCTGGCCCCGAGTGGTCCTCGAATTTCTTCAAGTCGGACCATCCTCCCACTGGCCTCCCGACTGAGAAACTCTTCCTCAAGGAAAACCCCGTTCTGAGCAACAAACACTTTGTTCTCTTCTCGGTTGTAGAAGCTATATCCCAAGGTTTCCCTTGGATATCCTACGAATATGCATTTATCCGACTTGGGTATAAGCTTGTCTGACATAAGTCGCTTGACAAATGCTTCAGAACCACAAATCTTTAGAAAAGACAAACTGGGACTCTTCCCGGCCCACATCTCCTATGGTGTCTTGTCTACGGATTTTGATGGCACCCTGTTAAGTGTGAAAGCTGCAGTTTCTAGAGCATATCCCCAGAATGACAAGGGTAAATCCGATTTGTTCATCATGGACCGGACCATGTCCAACAAGGTCCTATTCCTCCATTCCAACACACCGTTCGTCTGTGGCGTACCCGGAGGTGTGAGCTGAGGTACTATACCTCGGCTTTTCAGATGATCATCAAACTCCTGACTGATGCACTCACCTCCACGATTAGGTCACAGAAGCTTTATAGTCTTGCCGACCTAATTCTCAACCTCGTTCTGAAACTCTTTGAACTTTTTGAAAGTTTCCGACTTGTGCCTCATCAAATAGATATATCCATATCTACTCAAGTTGTCGGTAAAAGTCACGAAGTACTGATAGCCGCCACTAGCAGTTGTGCTCATTGCACCACACACATCACTATGTATAAGTTCCAACAGCTCGGATGCCCTCTCACAACTCTTTGCGAAAGGAGACTTAGTCATCTTGCCGAGCAAGCATGATTCACATGTCTCGAATGACCCGAAGTCGGACGAAGTTAGGAGCCCATCATCATGGAGCTTCTTCATGCGTTTCAGACTAATGTGTCCAAGCCGGCAATGCCAAAAGTATGTCAGATTTATCTCATTAGGCTTATGCCTCTTGACATTCACGTTATAGACCAGTTCCTGTTCTAGATTCAATATAAATAGCCCATCAACAATGGGTGCATAGCCGTGGAACATACCATTCAAAAATATCGAACAACCATTGTCCTTTAAATTGAATTCATAACCTTGACTCATCAAACATGAGGCAGAAATAATGTTTCGACTAAGTGCAGGAATGTAATAACAATTATTCAATTCCATAATGAATCCGTAAGGAAGCTGGAGCTGCATCGTGCCGACCTCCAGCGCAACAACTCTTACTTTGTTGCCGACCCTGATGTCAATCTCCCCTTGTGCGACATGCCTAGTTCTTACCAGCCCCCGCATCGAGTTGCAAATATGAACAACCGATCCGATATCAAATACCCAAGAGCTACTACGTATGTCAGCAAGGTAAATGTATATAACATATGCAACAAGTGTACCTTTGCTCGAAGAAGCATTTCCGGCCTTCTTGCCATGCTCTACAAGCCACTTGCTACAGTTCCTGTTCCAGTGACCGGTCTCCTTGTAGTGATAGGAAACGGTCTTTGAGTCCGGTCCAGACTTTGGCGCAGCGGTGGAGGTTACCGTCTCCGTGCCCTTTGCCTTAGCCTTTTTCTTGGACCAACTCTTCTTGAACTTAGCCGATTTCTGCACCATCAACACTTGATGCGTGCCTTTCTTAATATCCTGCTCTACCACTTTGAGCATCCCATGCAATTCAGTGAGCTTCTTATCCATGCCATGCATATGATAGTTCGAGATGAACATCCCATAGCTCGCCGGAAGAGAACCCAGAACAGCATCAGTAGCCAGCTCATCCAAGAGCGGGAAGCCCAACTGATCCAAAGCTTGCACATATCCGATCATCTTGATCATATGTGGGCTCAGTGGATCACCTTCCTTCAGCTTGCAATCCATCAAGGATCGCCAGATGTTGAACCTTTCGATCCTAGCCTGTGTCTGAAACATGCTCTTGAGACTCTCGACTATATCGTAAGCCTCAACATTTTCAAAATGTTGTTCAAATCGGGCTCCATACAAGCCAACATCAGCCAACTGATCTCCGTTGATTCATCAACGAGTTTCTAGTAGGCATTCTTAGTTGTGGCATTAGCATTATCGACAGGTTCCTCTGGAAGTGAACCCTCTAGAACATGTTCCTTTTTATCGTGCTTGAGAACAATTCTCAGATTTTTATACCAGGTGGTAAAGTTTGTTCCATTCAGTTTATCTTTTTCCAGAATTGATTTCAATGCAAAGTTGGGTTGAGCAGGTGGTGCCATTGATCTACAACAGAAAATATGAAATCACTAAGTAATGTGTTTATGTAGAGTAATTCAAGCCCAAACAGAAATACTCCCACTAAAGTCAGCATCCCTCTGCAGACTCTTAGTGATTCAGGATCCGACTAGCGCATGCGACTAGTGAGCTTTAGCATCACTGCTAGCCAACTTACCTATCCGGTAAGCAACTCCTTGCTAATCATATCTCTATACGACTCATGTCGGTCGGGAAGGTATCTTATACCCTGGCTCCCAACCTTCTTTGCCACAAGGCCCAAAACCGTTTTGATAGCCTTGTCAAGTTAACCTGACGCAGTGCATGTCCGTGTCCGACACGAACCCTTCAGTTCAAGGACACCTAGCAGCACCCCAATTTTATGAGCCCACTACTAGACGTACTCGACGTGCGAAGGTGCAACATCGGGAATGGCAATTTACTTGATATTCATGAGGGATCTTTCTACCATTCTAACATGCATAAAAACAAAGAAGCATAACAATCACAAATAAACACATATTGTGAAATAGTATGGCTCCTTCATGGTGTCGGGGAAACTGGTCCATGAACACCTATGGGACCGGCGGACCGAGCCCCTTTCGGTTCGGCGGGGGGCGGAGATCGCACGAAGAGCGGATCGAGGCGAAGCACATGAGCAGTTTACCCAGCTTCGGAGCTCTCCGGGGAGATAATACTCCTACTGCTGCTTGTCTGATTGTATTGAGTTCTTGCTCGGGAGCGCTGAGTGCCACGATGCACTGTAGCTGCTAACGAGACCGAGCGTGAGTGTTTTCTGGCTTCTGGACCGAATGAATCCCACCTCCTCTACGTTGCGCATGGGCCTCCTTTTATATGCTCAAGGGGTCACCGACCGGTGGCAACGTAGATGAGGGTAAAAACGTAAAAGGAGTTGCGGTTGGTACAACTACTATGTACAGTGTATCCTACCTAACCCTGACGGTAGGGGACAAAGGCATTAAATGCCCGTCTGTGTCGCCCAAACAGTGCATAAAGGGACCGTCAGGGACGCCACCGCTCGCCACGATGGTGATCTTGTCAGCGTCGCATGCCACCGCACACCGCTGGCTGCACAGCCTCTCGCCACGCGCGCCTGGGAAGGCCCCAGGGTGACACGTTGGTGGATGTGCTGGAGCGTAGGTACAGGGTGGTTACTTGCCGCGGCAAGCTCCTCGCCGTGGTCGTTGTCTTGTCGCGCCCGGAAGCTTGTCGCTCACCGGGCCTTGCCGGGACGCGTGGCGCGTCGCGGCAAGTTCCTTGAGATGCCTTGGTTGGCCTTCCCGGCAAGCTCCTCTTGCCGGGGCCTTGTCTCCTTGGCTTGAATACTTTGTTCTTGAATGGCTCCAAAGGAACCACGGAGGACCTTGGCGGTCGCCCGGCAAGCCTTGCCGTGGGGTGCTGCAACTGCCCATGCACAAGTTCGGGATACTAGGGTACCCCTACTCTAGTACACCGACAGGAGCCCCCGGGCCTAGGCCACACACGGTGCCGAGCGCTGTTGGGCCAGGCCAAAAATAGGGCACGGGCACGCGCGGCCTGGGTTACGCCGAATCTTACTCCGTATCCACCGCGCCCTCCCCAACGGCACGCGTCGAATGCGGCATCGTGGAAGAGATCGTGGGTGGTTTCTTTATTTGGAAGGGCGAAACGTCCGCCCCCTCCCTCTTTATAAGCAGGGGAAACAAGGGCAGTTCGCCCATCTCGCCGGTTGATACTCCAGTCTCGGAAATCTCCGCCGCTCCCCCCTTCTTCCCAAAGTCGAAGGAGAGTAGCTCTCCGCCCCCCATTGCCACCAGCGCCACCGACACCGCCGATCTCCCCCGCCACCTCCGCCATGGCTCCGAAAGCCCACAAGGGGAAGGGCGTGAAGTCAACCGAGGCGCAGTGGCTCGCGGCGCTGCGAAAGGAGCGGGCCATCTTCCCCCCTCAACTCGTCGCGAAGGAGCTGAGGGAGTACTACTACCTCTTCTGGTCGACGGAGACGCGCGCGCATCCGCGCACGAGGGTACTCTCAGCCGCCGCTTCAAGACTGGCTCCGAACGGGTACACATTATTCGTGCTATTCTTCTATTGCGGGCTCTGCCCGCCCTTCTCTGAATTCTTCTGTGATATCATGAACACCTACGGGTTCTGCCTCCTTGATTTCACCCCCAACGCCGTTCTGACCATGGCAGTTTTCGCACATCTTTGCGAAAACTTTGTTGGAGTCCACCCAAACGTAGCCCTTTTCCGCCACTTCTTTATGCCCCGAGTCGAGAGAGGAGAGCCCCTTGCCGGCGGAATCGCCTGGATCTCGAGGGTCGGCAAGAAGGAAGCTTATCTGGAGGGAGAGCTCCGCAGCAAGTGGGAGGATTGGAGAGCAGATTGGTGCTGGATCGTCGAGGAGAACCCGCAGACATTCACCGCCCGGCGCCAAACCCCGATAGTACGCGGCAACGATTGGAGCAACGTGGCCCTGGAGGATGACAGGCTGAAGATTGCCGTCACCCGAATCTTGCGCCTTAGGCTTGCCGGGCTCACCGTAGGCGCCGTTGGCGCAGATTTCCTTCGCCGTCGCATCGCCCCCCTTCAGGAGAGGGGGAGGCCTGCCTGGGAGTTCCAGAACTCGGCGGATATCATGAGGCTGCACCCAGGCCTCAAATTCAACTTCACTATCTTGGAGCTCGACGCGATGCTTCTGGAGCTGTTCAAGCGCGATCCCCAACACCCGTTCATGCTGCCGAGGAGCGTCGTTCCGTTGTGCAACAATTCCTTGCTCGACCCCATCCGTGCAATGATGCCACTGTGCGATTCGCATGGAATTGTTCCAACTTGGCAAGAGCTTGCGGACGACGTCGTGCAGGAGTTCTTTGACAGCTTGGTAGAAGTGCCGGTCCGCCCCGACGAGCAAAAGAGCCTCACCCGCGACACCACCGACGCGGAGATGCAGCGCATCGCCACTGGGCCGGAGGAGGCGGCGGCAGCAGCTGCCGCGGGTGAATTTGGATTCACCTTGGAGGAGGCGGAGGCAGCAGAGGCGGCAAGCCTTGCCAAGCGAGAAGAGCTTGTCGGCAAGGAAGAACTTGTCGGGCCTGAATCTGAGTCGAGCGAGCCAGCCAAGGGCGCGGGTGACCCATTGCAGAGCGGCTCCTCCTCCTCCCCACCTTCAGCCAGCTCGCCGCAAGCTGCGCCCCAAGCTCCAGCAAGAAGGCGCCTCCGCAAGGCCGGGGATGTAGCGGGGCGGCAAACGGGTCAACAGCCGTCACAGCGCGCGACGCGCTCGACCGCGGCAAGCACTGTTGCCGCGGGAGCACCTCACGCCGCTGCGGCAACTGGAGCGGGGTCTTCCCGGTCCATCGCCACTGCTCCTGCCAAGCAGACAAGGGAGCCTTCTCCTCCGCCTCGTCGCACCTTAGGCGAGCCGGACTTCGATCTCTCCGCGCTCAGCTCCGACGAGGAAGAAGAAGAGTAAGTTTATTTGCTGTATTTGTAGTTCTCCAATTCTTGCTGCTTTGTATTGTCTCTGATTTGCTTTACTCCGAACCCATCCCTTTTCAGGACTCTGGGCCAGAGAGCGGCGAAGAGAGCCAAGGTCCCGGTGATTGTCATCGAGGACGAACCCACCGCGGCAACAGGGGACGCGCCTGAGATCACCTTGCCGGACCCGGCTACTATTCCCCAGAGCAGCCCCCAGCGTAAGTATATGGTTTACTTCTTGCTGTCCGGCATTCATGGGTGCTCTTTCTTTGCTGATATTTGATTGCTGGTTTGTGCAGGAGTAGAGCAGCCTCACCAGGAGTTCCTGGAAGCCGCTTCTGTTTCGACTACACCGCCAAGGGAGGCTTCCTCGGCAAGGGAGCGTTCTCCGGCAAGGGAGAATTCTCCGGCAAGGGGCAGTTCTCCGGCAAGGGACAGCGCCAGTGATCCTCTGGTAGTTGAGACCACGACTGCAGATCCTAGCACAGGTAACCCTTTTGCCTGAAAACTCCCCTTGGGTTCTTCTTCTTCTGATTTTCTTCTTAAGCATTTGCTTGACTTTTCTCCCCTCTTCGGTCGTCAGATCCATCTGCCACGGAGCCGATGGAAACCGAGGCCGCCGGCGAGGCGAACGTGCGTGGCAGTAACGATGATGCCGCTGCCACCACAGAAGAGGCCGGCGCTGATGATCCTGCCGGTGAAGAGGCTGCCAAAGCTGCCGCTGCAGAAGCAGGCGAGGAATCCGGCGATCGCACTGACGGCCCCGAGGCCGTAGGAGCGCCAGGCGCTGCACCGACCGCCAATCCCTCTGCCGCTGCTGCAGCGCCAGGCTCCGAAGAGCCCCAGCCCGGCGCCTATTTGAAGGCCGGCGATGGCGTCTTCATCAAGCTCCCCTGGGCGTCAAGTTCCAGGGCGCCGGTCGAAGGAGAAACTTTTGACGAAGAGGTGCTCGCCTCCGCTGGGCTGGCGCTGGTCGACGCGCCAAGCAGCAGCAGCGACGAGCCCGAGGAGGAGCGGCTGCTGCGGAAACTGTTGTCACTCTACCGCGCCCGACAAGCTAAGCTGACATCTCGAGAGGCACTTGTCGCGAAGGCGGGAGTGGACATTGCGAAGCGCGCAGAGGAGCTCCGGGGTCTCAGGCAGGAGGCTCTCTGGTCTCTGGCGGAGGAGCGGGAGCAACTTCTCGAGGAGCGGAAAGCCTTCCTCCTCGAGAAGGCTGAAGTTGAAGAGAAGCAACGACTTGTCACCGAGAATCTATTTGCGCAATAAGGAGAGTTGGCGCAGCGCAAGGTGAACCTTGATAGCCACGAGGAGGAGCTTGCCGCGCGGAAGCAAGCAATTGGCAGGGCCCTCAAGGAAGCAAAGTATGCTGCCGCAGCTGCCGAGGCCGCCAAGAAGGAGCTGGAAACAAAGGTGGCGCAGCTGGAAGGAGATCTCAGGGCGAGCGGCGAGGAGCTTGCCGCGCTCAAGTGTGAGCGTGAGAAGGATGCTGCCGCTCATGGTGAGCTGCAGGGTCTTCTTGCTGAGAGGAGCAAGGAGCTTAGCGCCGCCAAGGATTCCAATGCAGATCTCGAGTTGAAGCTGGCCACTTTGACTCAGACGCTGGACGGTGCCAGGGAGGGGGAGGTGGCCTTGTCGGAGAAGATCAAGGCCGATGAGGCGCTGCTGGCGAATGCTGCTGCCGCCCACGACGCTTTCAGGGAGACTGTGGAGCACTGGACAGAGGGTCTTGTGGATCTTGCCGCCACCATCGACGGGGAGCTGGCGCAGCTGGGGATGGAGGATCTCGGGTACTCCTCCGACGAGCACCTCCAACCCAGCGCCAAGCTCAGCTTGTTCTTCAAAGGCGTGGCGACGGCCCTCCGGCGACTCCGGGAGAAGATCCCAAAGCAGCTGGCCGACGAGTCGCGCAAGATCTGCGCAGGAGCTCTCCAGAAGGTGCTGATGAAGGTGGCCTTCCGCAACCCAGGCCTCAACTTCACAAACGTCATCAAGTCCTTGCCGCCGGATGCTGATCTGGAAGCGCTCAAGGCCCTTGTCGCACCCATTGTGGACAAGGTGAGTGGGATCAAGAGGGTTGAGGGCGATCGCGTAGACTAGGCCGCCCGTTTTCTCTTTCTCTTTGTCGCTGCTGGTCATGTCACGAGAACATCTATTAGAGCTGCGACAAGCTATCTTGTAATATAACTCTATTTTGGGTAGAGATTTGCTATGTTATTCCCTTTACTTGATTACTTCCTTTGTATGTTTTCACCCTACGCTTTTATGGACCTTGTTGGTGCAGGCACCTCAGCCGCGAGCGCTGAGTGCGGGACATCAGCAGCCTGCTGGCGGTGCCGCTACCGACAAGAAACCTTGTCGCAACTAGTCGCATCTCACTTAAATTGTTGAGCGGACTCGAAACAAAGTAAGGGCACAACTAGCTACGAGTTGGTTCCTCCGCGCACAGGTTTTCCATACAAAGCACGGTCGTTCAAGGAAGATAACTTAAAAATTTAAAACTGATTGCTCAAACTTTGGCAACTTAGCTTTTCTGTCGTTTGCTTTCCGGTAAGCTTCCTTGAATGATGCTTGACCCACACCATTATCTTCTCCTTCCCCCCCGGGAAACTTGTGTGCGAGGGAACCTTCGTTTCCTTTTTGAGAAAAAGAAAGAAGAGAAAATAAAGGTATGGAGCCTTACGGCTCGTTATTGCTTACCGGGGGCAGGTGCTGCACAAAGTGTCAGATAACGCATGCAAATATAAAGTAAAAAGCATGAAATCAATAAGATGTGCGGAGCACACGAGCTTTACTTATGCACGGGGTCTGCGCCCGGCTTTGTACAAAGGATTACATGCAACATCGGCAAGACTTGTACAAAAGGTGGTTGCCGGAACAGGTTCCGGCAACCGTGCCTTATGGGTAAAACTTATGAAGATGCTCAATGTTCCAGGATTTGCTCACCGGAATGCCATCTTCGGTCTCAAGGCGGACAGCGCCGGGCCTAGTGACTCGTTTCACCCGATAAGGGCCTTCCCACTTCGGCGTCAACTTGTTGGAATTCTTGGCGGACTAAACGTGCCGAAGAACAAGGTCGCCTTCCTCGAAACTTCTGGCATTGACTTTGTGGCTATGGTAGCGGCGCAAAGCTTGCTGGTATCGAGCAGCTCGTACAGCAGCCTAAAGACGGTCCTCCTCAAGGAGCAGTGCGTCATCTTGTCGCAGCTGCTCTTGCTCAAGCTCATCATAAGCGAGCACTCGAGGTGACCTGTATACGAGTTCCGTGGGGAGAACTGCCTCTGCTCCCTAGATTAGAGCGAAAGGTGTCTGGCCAGTGGCTCGATTTGGCGTCGTTCTGATCGACCAAAGAACCACCGGCAGCTCCTCGATCCAGTTTTTTCCGCACTTGCGCAGCCTGTCGAAAGTCCTGGTCTTGAGCCCGCGCAGCACTTCAGCATTTGCCCTCTCCGCTTGACCGTTGCTTCTTGGATGAGCAACAGAAGCGAAGCAGACCCTGGCGCCAAGATCTTGGATGTACTGCATGAAGGTGCGGCTCGTGAATTGCGTGCCGTTGTCGGTGATGATCCTGTTAGGGATCCCGAAACGGCAAACAATTGACCTGAAGAACTTGACTGCTGACTGTGCTGTCACCTTCCTCACTGGTTCCACTTCCGGCCACTTTGTGAACTTGTCGATTGCAACGTACAAGTACTCAAAGCCCCCGACAGCTCGGGGAAAGGGGCCGAGAATGTCGAGCCCCCAGACCGAAAATGGCCAGGATAAAGGGATTGTCTGGAGAGCTTGAGCTGGCTGGTGTATCTGCTTGGAATGGAACTGACACGCTTCACACTTGGTTACTTGGGTAGTTGCATCCTGGAGGGCTGTCGGCCAAAAGAAACCTTGCCGGAACGCTTTGCCGGCAAGTGCTCTCGCGCCAATGTGGTAACCACATATGCCTCCATGTATCTCTGCCAACAGCTTTTGTCCTTCTTCCCGTTGAATACACTTCAATTTCACACCGTTGAGTCTTCTTCTGTACAGTGTGTTGTCGACAAACTCGTACATACTTGACTGCCGGGCTACTCTTTCCGCTTCTTCTTGCTCTTCGGGAAGTTCTCCTGTCTGAAGGAAACAGACAATCTGCTGTGCCCATGTTGGAGTTTGCGGCTTGACAACAAGGATTAAAGGCGTAGCTGCTGCTGCGGGAACATCCGCTTCTACGGCGAGAACCTGCAGCTCAGCCGGAGCTTGATGTTCCACTTGTCGGGAGCATCTGCTTCAACGTAACAAACCCTAAGGCTTGCCGGAGTAGACTGCTCCTCAGCATCCTTGGTGTTGATCTTGGGGACGTTCTTGGCGGCGGCTTCGGGGAGCTCTGCCGGAAAGTAGTCACCAGAAATCAACTTCCTCTTCTTGCTCTGTCCAGTTGATGGTGTTACGGATGGTTGAGTCAGCTTGAGCACAAAGATCCCTGGTTCCACAGGTAACTTAAGTGCGGCGCACTTCGACATGCCATCAGCAATGTCATTCTTAGCTCTTGGAACATGTTCCATTTGTAGGCCGTCAAAGTGCTCTTCTAGCTTTCTCACTTCATCGACGTAAGCTTACATCAACGGACTCTGATAATTCTTGTTCACTTGGCGGACGACAAGCTGTGAGTCACCCCTGACAATGAGCTTCTTGATGCCAAGGTCTGCTGCGATCCTGAGACCGGCAAGCAAACCTTCATACTCTGTGGTATTGTTTGTTGCTTGTTCCTTGGGAAAGTCCATCTGGACTACGTACTTGAGGTGCTCTCCGGTGGGTGCGACAAGTAGCACGCCGGCACCGGCGCCTTGCAGCGAGAAGGCACCATCAAAGTACATCAGCCACTCTTTGCTTGCTTCCTTGACGGGGATGCTCGTTTCTGGAATTTCTTCATCTGGTGTTGGCCTCCACTCTGCTATGAACTCTACCAGTGCTCTGCTTTGGATAGTTGAAGTGCTTTCAAACTTGAGGCCAAAGCTTGACAGTTCCAGTGCCCACTCGACAATCCTGCCTGTTGCTTCCGGATTTTGTAGTATCCTCTTTAGCGGAAAACGAGTGACAACTCTGATCTCATGTGCTTGGAAGTAATGGCGCAGCTTTCTCGAGGCCATGAGAAGGCCAAAAAGCAATTTCTGCACACCAGAGTATCTTGACCTAGCCCCCTGCAGAAGGGAACTGACAAAGTAAACTGGGCGCTGCACCATTCTCTTCTGTATCTCTTCACGTGTCTGCACAGATCCATCTTTGTCGGGACCAGAGCTTGCCGGTGAAGTCCCTTGCTTGTCGCTGGATGTACTTGCCGTGGTTGCTGGCTCATCGTCTGCCTCCCTCTCCGCTACTAACGCAGCACTAACCACTTGATTGGTTGTCGCTATATACAGCAGCAACTTCTCTTGTGGCTTAGGTGCGACAAGTGTTGGAGTAGAGGACAGGTATCTCTTTAAGTCCTGCAGCGCAGCCTCCACTTCCGGAGTCCATTTCATTGGACCTACCTTTTTCAGTATTTTGAAAAATGGCAGGGCGCGCTCAGCAGATCTAGAGATAAACATGGTGAGAGCAGCTATGCAACCGGCAAGTCTTTGTACATCCTTGATGCGCTTTGGTGCTTCAATCTGCTCAATGGCTTCAATTCCCCACTGAGACACGAAGAACCTGAGAAGCTTGCCGGAGGGGACTCCAAACACAGACTTCTTGGGGTTAAGCTTGAGGTTGATCTTGCGCAGATTTGCAAAGGTTTCGTCTAAATCTCGAATCAGAGTTGCTTTGTCTTTGCTCTTGACCACTATGTCATCCATGTAGGCTTCCATATTTCTGTTCATTTATGGCCCAAAAGCATCATGGACTACTCTTGCAAATGTTGAACCAGCATTCTTCAAACCAAAAGGCATCCGTACGAAACAGTATGTGCCACATGGGGTGATGAATGCGGTTTTTTCCTCATCCTCTTCAGCCATGAAGATCTGATGGTATCTAGAGTATGCTTCAAGAAATGAAAGCAAGTCACATCCGGCCGTGGAGTCAACAATCTGGTCAATGCGTGGCAAGGGAAATGGGTCCTTGGGACAAGCTTTATTAACATCGGTAAAGTCGATACAAAGCCTCCATTTCCCGTTTGCCTTGCGCACGACTACAGGATTGGCCAACCACGTAGGATGGAGCACTCCTCTGACAAGGCCTGCTGCTTCCAACTTCTTGATTTCTTCAGCGATGAATTCTTGGCGCTCCACTGCCTGTTTCCTGACTTTCTGCTTGATGGGCCGTGCATGAGGACAGACAGCAAGATGGTGCTCAATTACTTTCCTGGAAACACCGGGGATGTCAGACGGTTGCCATGCAAACACATCGACGTTCGCCCGCAGGAAAGCAACGAGGGCGCTTTCCTATTTAGGGTCGAGGGTGGCACTGATGGTGAAGGTACCACCAGTGCCGTCCTCCTTGGCGGACACCTTCTTGGTCTCAGGTGGAGCTACCATTGTCTTCTTACACTTGCCGGTGGAGCTCAATGGTGTGTCCTCAACGGTAGCGCAGCACTCTGAAGAGGTGCGCTTGCCGGAGTGGGCATCAGAACTCTTGCCGGACTTGGTCTTCTTCTTTCCCCCGGGATCTTCAACGGCAAGTGATCTGCAATCTGTTGCGGCTGCTGCTTCCCGGTAGATCTTGTCAGCGCAGATAAGAGCGTCCTTCTTGTCACCAGGGACAGAGATGACGCTTATCGGGCCTGGCATCTTCAGTATGTTGTACGCATAATGAGAGGCTGCCATGAACTTGGCAAGCGCTGGACGGCCGAGTATCCCATTGTAAGGCAATGGAAAGTCAGCAACGTCAAAAGTGACCCTCTCAGTCCTGAAGTTTCACTCGCTGCCAAATGTTACCGGCAACATGATCTTTCCCTTCGGCTTGTTTCTTCCCGGATTGATTCCTTGGAATGTGCCGGTCTCTTCGAGCTCGCTGTCAGGGATCTGGAGTTTCTGGAGTACCATGGAGGAGATCAAGTTCAAGCCGGCCCCGCCGTCAACTAGCATCTTAGTGACCTTGAGGTTGCAGATAGTTGGCGAAACCAACATCGGCAAGCACCCGACCGCAGTTATGCGATCAGGGTGGTCCTCAATATCAAAGATGATAGGCGTGCTGGACCATTTCAGAGGCTTGCATGACTCGACGGGTGGCTCTGCTGCATTAACTTCCCGCACCCAGTGCTTGAGTTGGCAGCGTGAAGTATGCAGAGAAGCACCGCCGTCAACGCACAGGACCTCTGTGGCTTTCTGAAACTCCTGCTCATCGGTCTCGTCATCATCCATATCTTCATCGTATTTGTCATCTTCATCCTTGTCGCGGCCGCGGGGAGGTCTGTCTCCTTGCCGCTGCTTAGCCTTGCCGCGGCGTCCTCCTCGGCCGGGGAGTTTCTTGCCGGCTCCTCCAGCACCTTCCTGGCCCTTCTCCTTGTCGCGCTGCTCGTATTCAGCCTTCTGCTGCTCGAAAAGCTGCTCGACCTTCTTGCAGCTCTGGAGGTCATGGCCCTTGGTGCGGTGGATCTTGCAGTACTGCCTGTTGGTGCCGTCCTGCTTGTCGGCGACCGCCACAGCCTGGTGGTTGGTTCCTGCGGCAATCTCCTTGCCGGAGCTACCATCTTTGACTTGCTTGCCGGATTGCTCAACGACTAGCACATCTTTGCCTTTCTTCTTCCTGTTGTTCTGCCGCCAGTTTTTCTTTGCCGGGGCAGCATCCTCACTATCAGATTCTCCTGCTCCTGTATTCTCTCCGGGGAGTTTCCTCCCTTCCTCAGCACGCGCACACTTGTTGGCCAGGGCATATAGCTCACTGACGTCTCTGATCTTGCACATCGCCATCTCTTCCCTCATCCTGCGGTTTCGCAGTTCTGATGGAACGCGCTGATTACCGCGGCAGGGTGGACATCTGGGATGTTGTGTTGTACGCGGCTGAATCTCTGAATGTACTTGCGTAGGGGCTCTCCTTCCTTCTAGGCGAGCAGATGAAGGTCGCTTTCTTGGCCATGAGGCTTGTGGGCGCCTGTAAAGGCGCCGACAAACTAATGGCACAGGTCAGCCCAGGAGGATATGGAGTTGTCCGGCAAGTGCATGAGCCAGGATCTGACATTGGGCTTGAGCACCAGCGGGAAGTAGTTGGCAAGGATCTTGTCGTCTCGTCCCCCGGCAACTTGCACCGCGATGGTGTAGATGCTGAGGAACTCCGACGGATGCGTCTTGCCGTCGTACTTCTCTGGTACGTCTGGCTTGAAATTCTTCGTGCTGGGCCACTGGACTTGCCGCAGCTCATGAGTGAACGCAGGGCAACCTACCGCGTACGGCAAGTCGCCTGGTTCCCCTGGCGCATGCATGTCGACAAAGGGCCCAGCGCGCTGGTCTGATTGACGCCGCGCTTCTCTTCGGTGCTCGATGCGAGTACGAGCGTCTTCTTGCTGTCGTTCGTGAAGAACTTGGCACTGATCGCGACGACCTCGTGGATCTGACGAGGCAGTGGAGTTGCTATCGAGGTGGATCCGGCGAGTCGGCGATCTTGGCCTTCGGGGTGGAGAGTGCACGGTGGTTGCACCCCCACCAGTTTTGTCGCCATCGGCTCGTGCCTGGCGGTCCTGCCGCGGCAGCGATGTACTCGGCTGCCGCGGAGTATCGCCGTTGGCAAAGCCGATGAGACTCTGAATGGTGGCCCTCCATTCATCGATCTTGTTGTCAGGACCCCGACTCGATGTCACATCGATCTAGCTGGTAACACCTCATATCACTTTGCGGCCTCACGCACGGTATCCCCACGGGTGTCGTCTTACCTTTTCCCGGGACCGTTTGCGCCTTTTGGCTCACGTATATGATAGTGTCGCTAGCATCCATATGATAAAGAGCCCGGGCTGACATGACTAGTCGTAAACCCAAAGTGGCACAGACTTACAGGGACAGGCATCCATGACCCAGCTTCGAACGTGTCGGTCATCAGCAAGTGGGTCCGGGCTGTAGCACTGGGCTAGCAGGACTCCGGTAAACCGGGCTGTAGCGGGCTAACAGGACTCCGGTACTCAAAGCGTGACATTTCCCCGAAGGGACAGACACAGGAACGAAGAAGGACACATGCCGGCCAGCCTAAGTGTTCCAGAGCAGTAGCAAGCTACCATGGCTCATCGGTAACACTAGGAGACATTTCCCGGTAAGAGAGGCTACTAAAGATAAACAACTAGATAGTCAGA